>NC_056748.1:980048493-980215993 GCF_019279795.1 Protopterus annectens | reverse complement strand
GGTACATTGATGGCACCATGCCACCAATGTTGGAATAATTCAATATAGCACATGCATGGGAACAATTAAAATATTTATCAAACAATAGGACATTATCAGAACATTAGCGTCATTACATACCGGTTGGGGTGGGTATGCTGTTTATTGTTGGAGATATGGTTGGGGGGAGAGAAAGATGTCAGTTAACAACTAGTAATTTCCTGTAGTCCACATTACTTTCCTAGTCAGTGCTGTTATCTGTACCTTACAAGTCTTGTTACAGTACCCTATAGCCTTAGTTTGGACAGTGATATGGATGTCATTGTTATACATGAACTGGTTTTACCTGCAGTATAGACCTCTTACCTGGTATACCTGTGGAGGGAATGTTTGTTAACACTAACTAACTGTTTCTACATATACTCCCAGATTCCGGGTTGATGTTTTGCACTATGCTATCCAACTCTTTCTGCACAGACTCTGGCCATGTGTTAACTACATGCTGGTGTGCCTGGACATATCTAGGCTATTGCCCTCTGCAACCTTTAGTGACTTGACACACACATATACATGCTTTCCTACATAGTTATATTATGTAGCACAGTGTGGGTGACAGTGATCAGTGATACTTAATTATTCAGAGAAACTGAAACACTCAGAATTCCATACAATACCAGAGTAAACAGTACCAGTACAGAGTTTATTGTTTTTTATTTCTCAGTGCAGTGTTCGTATCCGATGCACCTTTGGGAGCAATGTTTTTTAGCACTACCTGAATGTTGCCACACAAAGTTCCAGATTACACATTAGTATTATGCACATACATCTCACTCTGTTACTATACACACTCTGGTCACTGCTTGACAACATGGGGGTGTAGACAGGACATACTTGGCTTATTACTCTCCTAACAGTTTTGGGAGTTGCTACAGTGACAGGTTTGTTCTCATAGATGTTTTACAATCACTTGTATTCCCTGTTTGCTGGATAAACATTTGTGATCATCCCACCAGGGGGATAGGGGTACAGGCAGCAGATATGGGCCCATATAATGGACATTCTGATCTTATCTGTACAGTTGTGGGGTATGATTCTGTATGCAGCCTACTTCCACTCCCAGGATTCACACCATGTCTGTGTCTGCTACAACTTAAACACTGTCCATCAGAGTTGTGTGTGCTATATAGATATTGCTGTATATCTCCTATCTGTTTTCTGTCTTATAATTCTCCTGTGCTTTTGCATTTTGACCTTGTATTACAACACTCTTATACAGATTTCCTAGACAGTTATTTATTTATTATTTATTTTATTTACATTTGTTGACCAGGCTAGTCTAACTGGATACATGTCCATTTTCAGTAGAGGCCCAGGGAGTAAAGCTCCAAGCATAGACAGAAAACTTATTATACAATATTAATATAAAAAATTAAGGTATAATCAAGTACAGATAATAACAATATTTGGGAGAGAAAAAGAAAAAAAATATTGTGCGCTGAGTTATTTAGAGGGGAATGAACTAAGATCAAATACAGAAAAATAAACAATATTTGACAGGGAAAAAAACACAAAGAGTAATACATTTAAAAAAAAAGTTATAAAAAGGTATTTTTTTTTTTTTAGGACAGAGGATGGTCTCAGGTTAGTTTATTTGTTAGTACAGGTAGGAAACATAGTACAGTAAAAAGGACATCAAATGGTTTGAGCAATACAGTACACTGGAGAAGTGAAGTAAAAGGGAGAGCAGGAATGGGTAAAGTGCAGGACAAAGCCAGTGAGTTTTAAGATGTTCTTTGAGATGTTTTTTAAAAAGGTGTGTGGAAGAGAGAGTAGAAAATTCTATTTTGTAGGACAGTGTGGGTGACAGTGATGAGTAATACCTTATTATTCAAAGCAACTGCATCAGTCACAATGTCATACAATACCAATGTAAACAGTACCAGTACAGGGTATCATTCTTGTATTTCTAGGCACAGTGTTGATATCTGACAGACCTGTGGGAGAAATGTTTGTTAGCACTACCTGAATGTTGCCACACACAGTGCCAGATTCTACATTACTATTATGCACATACATCTCACTCTGTTACTGTACACACTCTGGCCACAGCTTGACAAGATGGAGGTGTACATGGGACATACGTGGCTTCTTAGTCTCATAAGGTTTTGGGGAGTTCCCAGTGTGCCAGCTTTGTTCTCATAGATGTGTGTCAATCAGTTGTATTTCCTGTTTGCTGCCTATATGTCTAGGATCATCCCACTGATTTCCCAGGGGACCAGGTTGACAGGCAAAAGATATGGGCCATTTTACTGGACATTCTGAACATATCTGTACAGTTGTGGGGTATGATTCTGTATGTAGACTACTACCACTGGCAGGTTTCAAACAATGGCTGCGTCTGCTAAAAATACAACAGTTCACATCTCAGTTGGATGTGCTATTCTGGTTTTGTTGTCTGCCTTTTCCCTGTTTTCTGTCTATGTGTCTCTCAGTTGTACTAAATGGCCTCTGGGGATTACATCAGTCATATACAGGCATTCCTACACATTCTATTTATTGTGCATGGTGTGGGTAACAGTGCTTAATACAACAGTACTATTACGTGAGTGCAAATCTACATTACCATATGATACCAGAGTATACACATGCAGTCCAGCAGTTAGACCTTTATTGTCAGGCTATTACACTTTTATTTACATACATACTATATTGGTCTCTTCCTGCCATAGTCTCTGGTGTATGCAGTACTTGCCTTAATCAATACAGGTTTTAAACAGGCAATTAATTTACTAATACTTTTAGATTTATTTCCTTTGACAGTACATGCAAGAGTATTACTGACCTGCCTCATGTCGCAACCTCTCCAGGCAACTTCCATGGGCCTCCTGGTTCACAGCCCACTCGATTGCAGCTGTGGAGGACATAAGAGTAATATTTAGCCATACCTATTCATGATATACATGAGCTGGCAATTATTACACACATAGTGGAGTGATACTTACACACAGCTGGGACATCCCCTGCCTTTCTAGCCTCTTGGATCCACTGCTCCAAGAGGTCCCCCTTATGCTACTTCACG
This sequence comes from Protopterus annectens, assembly GCF_019279795.1. Lineage (NCBI taxonomy): Eukaryota > Metazoa > Chordata > Ceratodontiformes > Protopteridae > Protopterus > Protopterus annectens. The sequence continues at coordinate 980,212,935 of NC_056748.1, read as the reverse complement.
TCGGCATAGTGATGCCTGACCTGCTCACCAGTTCGGGGTATGCCAGTGGCACTGGTGAGGTCATGGGTGAGATGGTCCCATGCTTCCACCTTATATTAGGAACCCTGGTACTGGCCCTGCAGCAGTCTCTGCTCATGGTCTTTGACAAGGAGTCCTGCCATGACTCTGGACTCCTGGATGCACCAGCACTGCACCCTAAAGCGCACCCCTCTCCCCTTCCTGACATGATGCCTACAAGGGAAGCTACAAACAGTTATGAGATGTAATCCCACCTGTTGGGTTTAAGTAGGGCTGATTTCCCGTACTTTTTTGTGATTGGCTGGTTTTGAAAAGGCTACACTATGGGCAAACCTGCTTAACTAAGGTTGGCTTTGTTTAAAGAGATATAACACTGGGCACATTGAGTTAGCTGGCCTACACATTGCTTACACCTCCTAAGCTGGCCTGTGCAATGCTTAGCATTGCTTACATTAGACTTTGCATTATATTTTCTTTTTTGGCATTGATTTATTACTCATTACATCTTATACGTATGCCTGGTATCCATGATTCATGTGTACGTACACTGTATGGGGTCCTTGTGTCTTATTGAGTACTTCAACACTCTGTTAAAATTACACCTCACTTCTGGGCTTACTGCTGTACTCCAGTTCACATATTTATGTTATGTAGTGGGCTATGGAACATATGACTGTATACTGATTCCTTTCACAGCTTCAGTTTGACTTTACTATAGTGAGGACTTGTTTGCTGATACCTCATTCTTCTGTACTGCTGTGATGGCTTAGTGGTTACCTACTGTGACTATAGTGTATAGGGTCCTGGGTTCAAGACCTGCAAGGCTGTTTATTTTGTTGCTGGGCAGAGCAAGGGCGGCTGGATACAGAGTGATTAAGGCACTTTTGAGCAGTTGTAAGTGGGTTTGTGCAGGTTTGCACAAGGGTAAGCAATGCTAACCTCTGGTTAATGATGCTTACAGAGAGCTAGCTTCTAAATTGCTTAACCTGTGTGCCCATTGCTTACCCCCTTGCAAACAGGCTTAAACCCGCTTACTAGTGCTTACATATGCTTACTACTGCTTATTGGTGCTTAAACTTCCTTACTAGTGTGTTATTCATTATGACACTGACACCTCACATGTGCATTTAATGCAGTACTCCACTTCACAAATATATGTTATTTAGCGGGTTATGCAACAAAAATATTGGTCATAACATGCTTTGCCATAGAAAATGGAATGTGCTGCAGTGGAACTCGAACTGGGAATGCCTGCTCGTATGATGAATGCTCTGCCCACTACACTATTGCTATGCTGCTTCATTTGCATATATCTTCATTGTTATCCTCTTCAGCCATTTAAGCTGCATTAACCGTAGCTAAGCGATGGGCACACCCATGCACCTACGGTTAGCTTTAATTGGATTTTAAAATAAAAAAAAAGGTTTGTTCATTTTATTTGTAATTATTTGCTGTTGTACATGAGGGGGAATGTTAGTGGGGATATGCGCACATCTATGAGCGGTCTCGCGCATTTCATAGCCCTTTCTGCTGTTCTTCATTGTGGTGGCGTTTATATTCTGATTGATTGATTGATTACATAATATTCAAATTAGTAAAGTCTCCTCAGACTGCCAGCATAAACAGCTACAATGTTGTCAAACCGTAAAAACATGTAACAGTTACAAAGAAATTATTTTACAACAATGCACAGTGCACTTGAAAGATTATTGCAGCTAAAATTAAAAACATTTTTCAGTTTTTTATATAATACTCTTAGCTAAAAAAGTTTTCATACGCTATGTGACTCATATCAAATGTGTACCCTATGGCATCAGTGCATAATTACCCAAGATAATATCCAGCTTTGAGTTTTAGTATGCTGGAAATTGAAACATTTTCATTTAAACCTGGTGGCTGGGTGGCATTGGTCCTAAGTTGCCATTTAAGTTATAAAACTTCTAAGAAGTCATCACTTGGTCGTCCCCCCCCCCCCGCTTACCTAAGTTAACTTGCTCAATAATGCAAAACTTAAATTGGTGTGTGGGGTTGGATTTAATGTGCGTATATAAGGCGGTATTTTCATCTTTCTTTTTGATGTGGTATATATGCTGATATATCCTTTGCCTGCATTTACATTTAGTTTTCCCTATGTAGAATGCTGTGCAAAGTGTGCATAACCCTAGATAAACAATGCCCTTAGTAGAACATGTAAACCTGCCACTAGGTTTTATGTACCCAAAGCCATGTATATTAAAGGAAGACCCTTCCATAACATACTTGCATTGATTACAGTTTCCCCACTTTTTGTTTTGTTCCACTAAGGGCGTTATTTATCTAGGGTTATGCACACTTTGCATAGCATTCTACATAGGGAAAACTAAACGTAAATGCAGGCAAAGGATATATCAACACATATACGACATCAAGAAGAAAGATGAAAACAATGCCCTATATAGGCACAATAAATCCAACCCTACGCACCAGTTTAAGTTTTGTATTATTGAGCAAGTTAACTTAGGTGAGCGGGGGAATCAAGTAATGACTTCTTAGAATTTTTAGAACTTAAATGGCAACTTAGTACCAATTTTTTTCACAAAACAAAATAACTTAAAGAAAACAGGCAAAGGGCATTCACTGGACTAGAACTAATTCAATTTAATGTAAGCGCTTTCAAATGTAAAAATTCACAAACTTCCTCAGACAAACACAGTTGTTAACTGACTTAGTTTAAATAACCCTCCACATCAATAACATCATATCCTGTAAAACATTTAAAAAGATATTGTCCATTAAATCACAATGTAATCACAAGAACATAATTCATTCTATGTAAGGTTCATTTCACCTTTAACAAAACTTACATTAATTAACATATAAGAACATATAGATAAATACAAGTATATTAAAACATATAACAATATTAAAACTAGTACACAATTGGTCATTTAACATCTATTTAAGGCCTTAAGCTTCAAAATACATAATATGTATGCATGTATAAATGTGGTTCTTGTAGAATGTGTAAACATATTAAAGTGACTATTAGTTTTTCCATGGGTAGACATAAATATAGAGTTATGGGTAAATATAATTGTAATGCTACTGGTGTAGCATATTTAGCCCAGTGTCAAAATTGCCCCAGTTCTATATTGGTAAAACTGATAGGCACTTTAGAAAGAGAATATATAAGCATTTATATAGCACTAATAGGAAAGATGTAAACAACGCTTTAGCGAAACATATTATTGAATGTCCTGAGCATTCATTTTTGTTTTTTGTTATTGAACAATACACGATAATATAAGAGGTGGGCCAGTATCTGTGGAGTTAGAACTTAGAGAATTATGGTGGCAAGTTTTAACTAACACTTACACCTATCCTGGTTTAAATGAATACACTTCCATTAAATGTATTTTGAAGCTTAAGGCCTTAAATAGATGTTAAATGACCAATTGTGTACTAGTTTTAATATTGTTATATGTTTTAATATACTTGTATATATCTATATGTTCTTATATATTAATTAATGTAAGTTTTGTTAAAGGTGAAATGAACCTTACGTAGAATGAATTATATTCTTGTGATTACATTGTGATTTAATAGACAATCCCCAGGATTTACTAATCTTCCGTGTAAGACTAGATTAGTCTTACATGGAAACGCCAGTCTAAGAGTATGATGGCAGCGTGCCATGCATATTAATGAGGGCGCGCTGCCTCAACTCTAAAGCTTACACGGAGCGTGGATGAGTGTAGAGGGTGTGTCGGACTGCTGAGCAGTTCAAAAATCCACGCCCCTGCACTGACAAAACCCAAGAAATGTCGAGTTACATGAGAGAGTCCGCTCACATGTGTACATTATAACACTACACTCCCCCATATGTTAAACCTCGTACAAATTTAAAAATTAAAAGAAATGTATTTTTTTTTGTTTTATTTCCGATATAGCTGCCTGTATTTGCACGTGTTTGCATGGGATTGTCCATTGCTTAGCTACAGTTAGCAGCTTAGGCACCGAAGAGGATAATAAGAAAAAATATGCAAATTAAGCAAAATATCGATAGTGTAGTGGTTAGAGCCTTCGCACAAAGATGAGGCATTCCCAGTTCGAGTCCCACTACTGCACGTTCCATTTTGTGTTGGAAATCTGTATACAAAAATATTTCCTGACATTTATCATGTATAAGTTTTGTAAAAAGCATTCAAATGTTATATGTAGTAGTGAACGAATTTTATATACACATATATATATATATATATATATATATATATATATATATATATATATGAAGGTGAAATGGTTATGCATTCTGAGGCATGAGTAACTTATTCTAAGCAATATAAAGCACTGCTAAGCACATTTTAGCAGTATTTAGCATATTTAAAACCAATTGCTCGTAGCTGAGCAGCGCGTTAACAAGCGCAATGTATTTGCACGTAGCTGCGCACTGCACTAACAAGCGCAAATACAACGTATTTGCACGCAGCTGCGCACCGTGCTAACCAGTGCAACGACGGGCAACGTCGAGCAATGTTGGGCAACGTTGGGCAAAGTTGAGCAAAGTCGGCTAAACACGGCCACACCTCCTTTACTGTACCTTAACCATTCAGGTCTGGCCAGTAGGAAAATAAAAAGCAGTGACAGAGCTCAAACTCAGGATACTGTGCACTATAGTCACAGTACATAACCACAAAGCCATGACAGCATTTCATAACCATGCACTTTCAACAGATACATATCTATTAAAGGAATATTAAACATTGCTAACATCAGCTAAGCAGGTGTGTCTACAGCTGAGTTTTTTCAAAACTGGCCAATCACAAATAAGTGTGGGAAATGAGGCATATTTAAGCTCCACAGGTAGGAATACTTGCCATAACTGGTTGTAGTTCCCTTCTGCAGTCAGCATGGCCGGTGTTGGAGAAGGCACTCGATTTTGAGTGCAACGGTGGGGCATTGAGGAGACCAAAGTAATGGTTTGTCGCCTTGTCCACAATCATGAGGAAAGACTCCTGTGGGGCCAGTACCAGGGCACCCAATATAAAACGGAGGCCTGGAACAGTCTAGCTCATGATCTCCCCAGTGCCACTGGCATTCCTCGGACTGGTGAGCAGGTCAGGCACCATTATTCTGACCTGAAGCGACGTAAGGAGGATCAACTGGACCAGTGGATCCAGGAGTCCTGTGCAATGCCTAATGCCCCAGTACTGAGTAAGTAGCCATTGTATTAAGTAGTTAAGAATTGCTATGCTTGTCTATACTATGGATAGGTATGTCTCAATATTACTGCATTTACTTCACAGCTGCAGGTGTCCGGGCTATGAATCAGCAAGCCCATGAAGATAGGTTGCAAAGGCTGCGTCATCAGGCAGGTTAGCAATTATTCTGCATGTACTGTTATATAAAATAAAGGAGCAAGCCTTCAAAAAGTGTTTTAACACAATAAATAAAGGTGTAATAATCTTTTAATAAATTTATAATTCCTGGAGTGCATCTGTGTCATTTTTTTTGATATGTTGTTGTACTGTTGCATTTTACAAATAGTACTGTTGTATTAAGCAGTGTTAACCCACACTTGGGTAGGCCCATATAATATGGATGAAGGGAGTGCCAGTAGCTTTTATGCATATTTACAGCCCTCAACTGTTGGTTCATGCCCAGCATGTACAGGTTAATCTGGCACATGAGTAGCTAGGTATTTTATTCCCCAGAAATGCCAGTGTGCTTCCAGAAATGTAGGGAGCTGTTAACATATAGCTGATACTTTCACCTGATCATATCTAGATAATTATATGAAAGTAGAGCTGTCAGTGTACCATCTTAGTAGTAGTATGTGTGAGCAACTCTCACAATATGTAGCAGTAACATCTGCATCTTGGAGAGTTTTTATGTAAGATACAGCTCATGTATATAATGATCTAGCAAAATCCAATTGCACAATATAAGGACATTGGGTAGTGTAATAATACATGTAAGGGACATATAACTGCAGTTAATAGGAATGTAGTGAAATCTAGAAGGATATATAAGCTGTTAATTGAGCTATCCTTTTCCACTCTTCTGTATGTGCATAAAAAATTCAATTCCACACCTCAATCGGTATGTCTAATCACAAAACATTTGTTGGGACATATGTCCTATTGGTTTATAAATATTTGCATTTATTTCTATGCATGTGCCCTGTTAAAATACCACAATATTGTTGGCCTGTTGCCATCAATTCAACCTGCATGCTGTTGTAATGTCCACTATTGTTCTATATATGCATGTGTTATGCTTGCTTTTCAACTGTCGAAAATCTGGTGTGTTGGGTTAATGGGAATACTTCTGCATGCTGTTATAACTAAATGGGAATGCTGCTGACTGTTACTAACTCATATCTTTATTAAACCCTCCAAAACATAGTTTGCATGGGAAGGCCGGTCCCAGTGGACCCACCTGTCCCACCTCAGCTGGCCATGGCACCTGGCACCAGCAGGTCCGGTGCCCAGCCTGGGACCTCCTCCTCCATTGGCCCTGTGCCACCTTCAGGTGGAAGCATTGCAGGGGATGGGGCTCGCCCCCCAGTGCAAGCCTGGGTGGAGGAGGGCCACCTATCACCCTTTGAACGGTCCGGGCTGTAGTGAGTAGAGAGATTGAACCTCTACACCAACTTGAGGCATGAGTGGCACAACTCCCGGGTCAGCCTGCCCCTCCTACACATCCCCCAGCACAGCCACCCTCTGGGCTGTGAAGGTGCAGTGGTGACTGCCCATGGGTGGGGACCTCAGTCCCACTGTTTCCATGTGGGCTCATGGGCTTGTGATTTCCAAACATCCCTCCCCGTCAAACGTGTTCACCCACCACTTGTGTCATATACCGCCCCTGTATGCATCTTGTTTGTCTTGTCTGTTTACTTCCCCAAACTACCTCCCCAAATATACCTACTTCCCCTACCCCACATTCCCCTCTCACCTGGAAAAAAAAAGGGCAATCTGCTCCCCAAAAAAAATGATGCCCCATACATAGCTGCCCATTTTGCACACATGTCCACTGGACACATAAAATGTAATTTAATTGGCATTACAACATACTTTGTTATCCTCACCCCTCTCTCAGGGGTTGAAGATTTCATATCTACCTCCAAATTTATTCCATATGCACAGCTGTTGCTGTTAAAGAAATGGGCAGCTATGGACCTTCCCTACACCCATCTTGCACATCCTGAGCTACTTTCTATACTAACTTTCCCTCTTTCTGCCCCTTTTTCACCATTTTCCTATCTCCCCATTTTTCTTTTCTTTCATAGAAATGAGCGTGGGGGTTAGCGGGAGTAAGCACTATTAAGCAGTAGTTAGCGGGTTTGCGTGAGTGTGCACTTGTTTGCGCTTAGCTAAGCATTGCAAAGCATCACGCAAACCTGTGCAAACCTACTTACAACTGCTTAAAAATGCCTTAGTCACTCTGTATGTGAAGGCCCTTGCTCTGCTCAGGAGCAAAATAAAACACCTATGTCACTCTCGAACACCAGACCTTGTACACACTACACAACATGAAGTACCACTAAGCCACGGTAGATATACAACAAGATGGTGGTGAAATAAAGATATCATGCATCAGAATGAGTGAATGTAAAGGAAAAATAGGAATGCCATACAACACAACTTGTTCTGTGGATCTTTACCAACAGTTGTTGTGGGATTACATTACATGACTGTAATAAGAGAAGCAGCCATTCTAGCAGGAAATAATATTACACCATCACTTTACAACCCCACACAGTATCACAGCAGGGCAAACACTGGCATATCTGTTTAGGGCAGAGGCCATACCTCCCAACTGTCCCTAATTTTCATGGATGTCCCTGATTTTGACACAAATTTCAGCTCTGTCCCTCTGAATCCCTCCTAAAACTACGAACTTTGGCCAGAAAGGTGGTGAATTACACTTAATGAATAATGACAATAATTAAGAGTTAGACACTTCTTTTACTTCAGAAAAGGTGTATTAATTCATATGTTCTGATTCTCTCAAAGTTTCAACTTAATGGCACTAACATTTTAAATGTGTCCCTGACTTTTTCCTTACATTTCCCTGAGTATGTTCAAATATGTACCTGAGTGTTTGAGAGGTCTGGCAGAGGCAGAAACACAGAGGCATATCAGCCTTTCTGCTGTTACACACTGTGCAAATAGCTTTGGAAGGAGTTTCAGAAGCATACCCTTATGTAGGAATACAACACTGAAATACAAATTGATGTAGCCATGTACTGGTAGCAACCAACTGTAACAATGCCATTGCTCTATTGCTGAAAAGACCTGTGTGGTGCACAGACAAAAAATAACAGGCTATTCTCTGGCTACCATGTGGATAGGTCCACAGTTGGGAGTTACGCAGACAGATTACTTGCCTTGATAAACTAACATGTACACAGCAACCCTGTAAGTCCAGCAAGATAAAATCCACACAATAATACTAACGCTTTCTGTACTTCTGCACCCCTACCCAAATGTAGAATATACCTGTGTGTGCAGGGTCTACCAAGGATGTAGGTAAGCATACTCACAATACTGACATGTGTCCAGTTTTTCTGAGCAGCTTGTGCTAATGTCAACACTAAAAAAGCACAAACTGTTTAGAACTGAGTAAATGAATATTCACAGTATAGCAGTTCACAAACAATTATTGTGCCAAAGGAATGCATCTCAATAACTAGCTTTGTATGGCAGCTAATTGTAAAAGTTGAAAAGAAAGTACATCTTTCCATGTATCTTGGGGTAGCATTTTGAGGGGTGAGTACATTTCTACACTGACAAGTGGGTACTGGAAGCAGCAACATTAGGTCTGAGTACAAAATGTAAATCTCTGGCTACACTCATGGTTTCTGATATAAGAACTATACCAACCTTCTGTCTTAAACAATGATGTCCACAGCAAACAAGGATGATCTCCATCTTGGAAAGCTGAAAGGGCCACGCCTACCTGAGTTACCAATTTATAGTACTGGGTTGCTATGACAGTGATTATTGCAATTACTACACAGTAGGCTGCATGCAATTTGCAAGTGGTGGCCACTAATTGGTGCAGAGGCCATCACATGCTCATGTGCAAATACCTACAAAAGCAGGCTGCAATCTCTGCCAACAAACTCAATCACTCTATTGCAGAGACTGACAGAGAGGGAGAGACAGAGAGAGAGAGGGAGAGAGAGAGACAGACAGAGAAAAGAAAAAGAAAAAGAAATATTACCATATCATACAAAGGAAAGGTATGTGACACATATGTATTTACTGGCATGTAGTAGATGTTATTGAAGAATAGTCTACATAATGTGAACCATTCATATGTGGCAGCAGTACTTATTTATGCATAGATGTTCTGCTTAACTACTGCTATGGACAATACAGTGTGTACCTGTGGGCAGTGGGACATACCTGTGAAATGTGTAGCTCAGCATTAAATGTCAAAGATCTGATCCATGTTATCTGTGTTCTGTACAGTAGTGTGGCCAATGGCTGTTGGGGGGATTAGTGCTGATATTATATAAACATGGGTGTAACAGAACAGCACACGCATGATAGTCATATTAAAGTGTAGCTTAGCACTGGCAACTGATGTAGCAGTCTAGTATGCTTATCTAGCATTTTGTAGCCATATATACCCCCCTAATGTTAGTGTGTGTTCATATGTGACACCTGTTTGTGTTGCAGCAAGGCTCAACAGTTCTGTGTGGTCCAGGGACTTACAACAGTGTGGACCTTGTGTGTGTATGCCACACACATATGGAGAAATATATATGTGTCATATATATTCACATCTGTATATGTGCATAGAGCAGAGGACATATTGCAACTGTTTGTAAAGGATGGAGATAAATATGTTGGTGAAGGTTAGTATGCGCATATTTGTATGTAGGTTTTAGTGTGTGACAAACAAGGCAGCATACAGTGCTGGTATATGACATGTAGTGATTAAACACTGTGGGTGGTTTGTTCAGTTTGCAACGTTGAAGCCAGTGAGGCCTGCTAAAGCTACCTGGGCTGTGAACACCTTCAATGCATTTATCCCAAGACTGTGCGATTTTATTACATTACTGTACACCTCACATCCTTTGTATAATTGATATTTTCACTATGAAAGGTGAAATGTATATGTGCCTACATATATATGTATATGTACACCAATGGATGTGTATATGTATATATGTATATATATATATATATATATATATATATATATATATGTGTATATATATATATATATATATATATATATATATATATATATATATATATATATATATATATATATATATATATAGTTATATATACTCATACACACCTACATCTACTTGTTGCAATAGATTCTCTGTACTGTTAACTGACTGTGATGGTCATTGTGTTTGTGAATACGTCAGATATATGTATCTGTGGGATAGCTTAGTGGGAAACTGTTTATGTCATGGTATTATGGGTCCTTGCGTTGATCCTAGCAAAAGCTGTGTATTCTGTTGCTAGGCAGAAAAATTGCTATTGCATACAGTGTGATTAAGTCCCTTGGGTTTAACTAGGGTATGTCATTGGTGGCTAAAGCACTACATCTATGATTATTGATTGGTACTGATGTTGAATCCAAATCCTGTGTGTACTGTAGTACTACTTGAAGCTCTGGGCCTGTACAGCAAAGTATGGTGTATGTCCACATTGCTTGCATCCACTGGTTTGTGTGGTCCCTGGATTCAACACAGATTACATTTCTCAAGATTAATGTTGTGTAAGTACTGACACACAGTACTGTATAGTACACACTGAAAGCTTATCTGGGTTGTCATACCTTTGTGTCCTAGTAAAAACAAACAAACTGCAACAAAATAAAACAAAAGGAAAAAAGGACCACACCGGATACTCAGAAACAGTTCCAATAAGCTCTTTCGTTTACTAGAATAAGCAAACTTCTTCAGACAATTTTTAAAAAACACAAGTACACTTAAATACATTATTTATCATGACATCATATCCTTTAGAAAAACCAGAACCTCATTTTAAAGTGCCAAACTCCTATTAAAAACAAGCCATATGTCAAAAAATAAATAATGAAAATCTCTTCATATATTCCTAAAAATTACATGTAACAATACATTTGTATATTTTAATAAATATACAGTAAAAACGTAAAAAAAAATATATATATATATATATATATATATATATATATATATATATATATATATATAACAAATGGTAAACATAAATCTATCTACCTAACGCTTTCAATTTCAAAATACTCTTAATAGAAGCAAAGTCATTAAAACCTGGCGGAACTAAGGCATTCAATTTCAACTGCCAAATCAGTTCCTTCTCCTCTAATTTCAAATCCATTGGTCCACCCCTGAAATTGTCCTGAATTTTTTCAATAACTAAGAACTTGAATTCATGTTTGAGACACAAATTAATATGCCTTGCAAGTGCATTATTCAGATTCCTTTTGTCAATGGCATACAAGTGCTTATAGATTCTATTCTTAAGGGGTCTTTCAGTTTTGCCCAAGTAAAAACGGGGCAATTTTTACATGAGCTTAAGTAAACCACCCCTCTGGTGTTATCATTGATGTGATATTTTTTGCCATTTATTGTAAAAAAAGTTGCCACATCTATATATTCGCACCAACAGCAGGCTTCACATTTAAATGGAGGAGCTGCTCCTGAGCCTGGTGGCACCTGCCCAACAACAACAGCAGCAGACATACACCATGATGGAGGTTGGAGCCACCCAGCAAGCACACATGGAGCAAGCAGGTAACATGGCATATATGTAGACTACTGTTATCTGTATTGGTAGATCATGCATATGTGAGATGTGGAGTGTGTCATTAAAAGATGTGGAGCCTGTTGTTGTGCAATACTGATCATTTGGAACATAATCTGTAGCCCTGTGAATGTAAACTGTTGTTGTACTATAAGACTGCAAACACACAGTAGCAATGCCACAGTTGTGGCCACTGACAAACTGTCTCAACTCTATGTATTTCCCCCTGGGTGACATCAAGGCAGCGGACAGATGCTGGTGAGTGTGTTCTACATTTATTATTGTAAATAAAAAGTGCATGTCATAGTTAAGGTGCAGGCCATGTACACATGTAACACACCTACCCATAATGCATGCTGTGCATGTTTGGTGTAAGACCACGCACATCTCACTAATGTGATTAGCTGCCTCAAACACATGCAATACCCAGACCATCTCAAACAAATGTGGCTAGACTGTAGTGACCATTGGATAGGCACAGTTAATACTCAACATGCACATAACATACACATCTATGTCATACACAGAGCATTTTAACATGCTACACATTCCCAAACCCTCTGTAAAGACACACTCCAGTATCCAAAATCTCATCCACACATTACACATAATATACCTGAGGGGTAGAGGCCTATAATGGGGCATTTAAACACTCTGCAACACACTACACATTCATGTCAGGGAATGCTCCTTACTGGCCTCCTTACAAACTCATGTAACAACTGGTTGTGAAATGGTGAATGTAGCCAAGGTAGTACAGTTCCGGTACAGCATAAGTAGTGCTGGTTTGAGAAACATTTGTAGCCTTGAGTTACCACATGATGCTTCATGATGATGGCTTATGGTACTATACCCCATCCAGTTATTGTAACCACAGTGCTACACATAGCTTTCATTGCTATACACCTTGCTATACACCTTAATGTTGCATGTGTGCACACATATGCACCTCTAAACAATATGCATGCCAAACTGACAAATATATGTCTTGTGATGCTATTGAGTGGCTAGGTCATATGACACACATTGGATATATGTAGTGTTTAACTATGCAGTTGTGTTTTAGCATGCTATGTCATGGATGACACTGGCATGTCCACAATATGATCTACACTCACCATAAGTACCGTACATTGGGTATGTGGCTGAATGGTATTCCATCAATTATCCATGCACCACTGATGATGTTGTGTGAATACTCATCATGCATGTGCTAAAAATGTGTCTACAATTATTTGCTAAAGACATAGAGGCTGTAATCAGCATTGGATACCTATCTGACACACAGATACACATCCAGTCATGGTATGTACACCTGTTTGTTATGGTGCACATTACATTACAGAGTTTTGAATACCAGCACAGCAATGTTGTGTCCATGTATGCATTGTGTTTCAAGGGAGGCCCATCACCTAGTAACAAAACACATGCATCAAAGCCATTTATACTGTTAGTAACAAGGACTGTCTACACTTGCATTGCATGCTGTTGAGCAACACATGTCCTGCATGCTGACGTGTGATATGACTGTTTTGCTTGTGATACTGTACCCCACCATCACTTGCTATTGTTTATGTTCTGAGATTGCTGGTGTTGTGTGTGTCTGCTTTAGGGAGGAGTGTATTTTTGTGTGTGTGCATGTGCGCATGTGTGCATGTGTGATTGTGTGCATGTGCGCATGTGTGCATGTGTGCATGTGCGCATGTGTGCATGTGCGCATGTGCACATGTGTGCATGTGCGCAAGTGTGCATGTGTGCATGTGGTCTGACATCATGTTCAGGTCTTAAAGTGTGATTCCTGTTTTCCTCTCACAGGTGCCGAGGTGGGGCTGGTTCAGTACAGCAGAGAACCTGATGTCACTGAGACAGACAGTGATCATGAGGATAGGTGTGTTGAGGCACAGGCAGGTTTGTCAGGGTCTGCTGTTGGGGCCACCAATTGATAGTACACAAGTCTCCACCTCATCCATGCACACAGTCATACTGCCTGTACATCCATCATCACCATTGCCCTTAGCTGAGGGACAGTGTATGGTTGGCACTGGTCAGGAAAGTGTGGTATCTATGGCAAATGTATCAAGACACAGCAGCCATAGCCAGATGTCTGGAACGGTACCACATAGGCAGATGTCCAGGGGTTCTCATCAGAGCACTGCTGGTCATCATGCCCCTGGCAGACGTGCCACACCTCTTTCTACCAGATGCATGTTCCAGGCTGTCATGGAGGCACAGACACAAATAGAGCAGTACACCAGACAGGGACTAAGGGCACAGAGGGCTCATAACACCTCTGTAAATGACAGTATCCATGACCTAGCAGGTGCCATACCTAATTACACTGAGGTCATTGATAGACATTGGGGTGAGACATTGGATGTCCTCCACAATGTCATGTCCATGTGTCAGAACAGTGCGGGATGGTTGAAACATGGACGTGGACATATGCCAGCAACATCAGCACCAGCAAGTCACAGCCACTCCCATAGTGCCAGTACCAGCCCCAGCAATGTTGGGGGGCTGTCCATAGACCGTCCTAGAAGACCACGTGCACGTGGCTCTAGCCAGTCCCAGCAGGGACCTGGACATATGTCAACCTCTTTGGATAGTACCCAGTCTGGATTAGTACCTGATACTGTCTGTAGCACCCCTGCCAGACACAGGTTCCGTATCCATGGCCAGAGATGGTGATCTGTAAAGCCTGCCAGGTACAGTCTGTAGCTGTCTCACAAAACCCTGTATATGGCAGCCACATGGTGGAACTTTGTGCATGCAGACACGCACACATAAACCAGAAAACTAGGGCAAACACATACCCGCACACATTACATCAACATTGGCCCATAACAGTACTCATGGCCCTCACACACACACTCACACACACACATCAATTGTATGGTTCAGTGTAGGCCTCTGGCAAACCAACAACACACCCTGTGCATATGATGAAACCTGTGCCACCTCCTGTCATCTGTAACATTGATGCAGGAACAGGCTAACATGGTGCTGATGCACAGGGTGACTTTAATAAAGTATAGCAATGGTTGAATGTGCAGCATGTTGTCAGCAGTAAAGTGTAATGATATCCTTGAAGGTGTAGCTGAGCAGGCATGATGCATTAAAGCTGTAATTAGCAATGTTGTATTGTTTCCACCAGTGTTTATTCCAATTGTGTTTTGTTTGCCCATGTGCCACTTGGCTGATGTGTGTAGTTGTGTCAGCATGTGTTATACAGTGGACAGTAAGTGTGGGGTGTGTGCAGCACAGGTCTACAGGTGTACATTTGTGAACATGGTGGAGGTGCACTGTCTGCATGTACGTGCATATTGGACACATGGGCAGGGTGACATGCCCTGTATTGGCCAGTGTTAACACTCCATACTTTCTATTGGTGGCCAGTATGCATTGTACTACACACATTTTGGAACTTGAGTACACATGTGTGTGTATGACACGGGTTGACACTGTGCTGTGGGTGATGCTATTGTTGCTATCTGTCATTGGTTTGCATTACTAAGGTTAACACTGTCCCAGCTGCATAATCCTTTATTAATGCACACTGTTCACCTACAGAGTTGCATGGACCATGCTATCACAAACACAAGAAATTCTCACTTATACAGTAAAAGTGCATTAGTCTCATGGACCCCTGCCATAAACTAAATATATAATAGAAGGTGTGAAGTTGTATCAAGAAAAGAGTTACATACCAAGAATGGATAACCTCTGTGGTCAGTATCATTGGGAAAATACAATCCCTCAATAAACATACAAGGCAAGCTTCAAAATACAAAATGGCAAGGATTCCAAAGACAACACTAAAGCTTTCTTCAGTGTTGTTCATAATCTACAGGGAAAATCTCAAATCGGGTCACAGTTAATGTAAATGGTCACAAAGTACACTTATCTGACTGACATTACCAATTCCTTGTCAGACAGTTTGAATTCAGATTTCACCACCCTGTCATTACACAAGGGTCACATTTCCAGACCTGAAGAATGTAAAACCTGATGATTCACAGACTCTCTAGTTAAAACATCTATTTAACAAAGTACACACCACAGTGGCAATGGTACTGGACAGTGTCCCTGGCTGTGTCATACACAAGCTGACATATGAAGTCACCACTCACCTAAACGCTCTGTCCAGATGCAGCTTCTATACAGGTTACATACTTGTGGAATGACACATGGTAATGGTATTCACAGTCCACAAGGGTTGAGTTACAATGTCTTCTTCTTCTTCTCCTTTTGGATGCTCCCATTAGGGGTCGCCACAGTACATAATTTCTTCCTGGCCTCTGCATCTTGCACTATCACACCATCCACCTGCATGTCCTCTCTCACCACAGCCATAAACCTCATCTTAGGCATTCCTTTTTTCCTGTTACCTGACGGCTTCATCCTTAGCATCTATTTCACAATATACTCTGCATCCCTCCTCAGCACATGTACAAACCAAGTTAATCCTGCCTATCTGGCATGGTCTACTAACCTTCAAACCTGGCCTGACCCTCTAATATATTTATTCTTAAACCTGTCCACCCTCATCACACCCAGTGCAAATGTTAACATAAACTGATTAAGGGTAGAACTACAACAGGTCCTGGAAACTCTCACCCTATAAGCCAGACCAATGTTATCTGGAAAGCTATGGAGCACAGCATTATGGAACTCATTAACAGAGACATTATGAACCTGCAAACACTGCACCATACCCACTTAGGTTCTATAAAGGCCAGATTATGGCTCTTACACCTAGTAGACTTCAAACCAGTCAACAAGGCTACAGGTGAGGGAGGGGAGGTCAACACAGTCAAGCTATAGCTCACCAGCAATTCATGCCCATCCCGCATACTGGTATTATACATAACCTCAACAGACTGACCATAAACGATTGTTAGATGATGGCTTGACAACTGACGCACAGATGTAGGACACACAGTAACATTTGCAGCCTCCATGTATTATTCTATGCCAGTAACAAGTGGTATTCACCTGCACTCAGTCCTGGGGCCACTCCTGTTTGGCATATAGCTTTCTTACGTACAAGCAAACACAGTAGGGATATGTCTGCCCACGTTTTATGACAATACATACTGTGGGCTATACTTTATTCTCTAGATGACACACACATCCTGCAAAAGGGTATCATACAGATAGATACCTGGTGTCAAACTCATGCTGTAAAGCTATAAGCCAAAGAAAGCATAGTTATCCACTTTTAGAAAACAAAGTATCCCTAGAGTACCACGTAGGTAGTAGCCTCCAAAATGTGGAACAGGTACTAATGTATACATAGAGCCATGTGTTAAGTCATCTCTCCTTTGATAATCGCATTACCAAAGGGTTTTGGAAATCCCTCTGTGGAGCACATAAGCAATAAAGGGTTTGCATGCAGATCCACAGAGGTTGTTGCACACCTATAATGATTAGTCATCTTTGCCAGACTTTGCTTGCTTTGGAACAGGTTTCAAATATACCTCAAGCATAAATCCTCACTCACACTCTTCAATAGAAACCGTGATGAGTGGATGTGAAATGGAAGCTGTAGCCCAGGGATCACTGCAGTGGCTAAGCTTGTCACAAGCATACAGAAGTGACCTAAGGTCTGGAAAGCACCAACACGGTCTGGCAAAGATAACACATGCATTCATGGAGAAAGCAGAGTACCCACCTATGAAATACTTGAGGTCACATGTATGTATGTGGATTTGCCCCACAGCTACCTTACATGTGTAATGCACATACAGTTGTCATTGTGATATGTCATACACTAGAAAAATCAAAATCCACTCCACATTGGCCAATGGTGTCACACACCTGGAGCACAGACACACACAGTCAGCAAGTGTGAGCTTCAAACTCTTTCCTAGCTACATTATTATACTACAGTAGCATACATTTACACGATGCGCTATACACATTACTGGGACTTTACCTTTCCACAGGTATATTTGTAGGATGGTGACATCATCAGACTTGACAAAGATGAGTATACCACTTTTAAGGGGTGTGAGTAGTCTCCAAAAGGTTGGTCCTTCCGTAGGAGACACACACACACACAGTAGGCAAGTGCAGGATTCAAACCCTTACCTAACTACATTATGATAATGCAGTAGTATGCATTTACACAATGTGCTATACACATTACTGAAATTTCACCTTTCCACAAGTATATTTGTAGGATGGTGACATCATCAGACTTGACAAAGATGAGTATACCACTTTTAAGGTGTGTGAGTAGTCTCTAAAGAGGTTGCTTCTCCCCAGGAAGACACAAACATTCACACACAGTTGGCAAGTGCAGGATTCAAACCCCTACTTAACTACATTATGATATTACAGCAATACACATTTACACTCACACTACACACATTACTGCGATTTGACTTTTCCACAGGTATATTTGTAGGATGGTGACATCATCAGACTTGACAAAGATGAGTATACCACTTTTAAGGTGTGTGAGTAGTCTCCAAAAAGGTTGCTCCTCCCCAAGGAAACACACACACTCGGCAAGTGCAGGATTCAAATCTTTATATAAGCACGTTATGATACTACAGCAGTATGCATTTACATGAGGCACTATACACATTACTGGGATTTCAATTTTCCACAGGTATATTTGTAGGATGGTGACATCATCAGACTTGACAAAGATGAGTATACCACTTTTAAGGTGTGTGAGTAGTCTCCAAAACGGTTGTGCCTCCCCAGGGGGGCACACACACTCCATTAGCAAGTGTAGGATTCAAGCCCTTACCCTTATGATATTACAGCAGTACGCATTTACATGATATGCTATACATATGATTGAGATTTCACCTTTCCACAGGTATATTTGTAGGATGGTGACATCATCAGACTTGACAAAGATGAGTATACCACTTTTAAGGTGTGTGAGTAGTCTCCAACGGTTCCCCACTCCCCCCCACACACACACACACCATAGCAAAGTGTAGGATTCAACCTTACTTCTTATGATATTACAGCAGTACGCATTTACATGATATGCTATACATATGATTGAGATTTCACCTTTCCACAGGTATATTTGTAGGATGGTGACATCATCAGACTTGACAAAGATGAGTATACCACTTTTAAGGTGTGTGAGTAGTCTCCAAAAATGTTGCGCCTCCCCACAGAAACACACACACTTGGCAAGTGCAGGATTCAAACCCCTACCTAACTACATTATGATACTACAGCAGTACACATTCATATGACATGCTACACACATTACTGGGATTTTTCCTTTCCACAGGTGTATTTGTAGGATGGTGACATCAAGAGACTTGACAAAGATGAGTATACCACTTTTAAGGGGTGTGAGTAGTCTCCAAAAAGGTTGATCTCTCCCCAGGGAGAGACAGACAGACACACACACACACACACACACACACACACACACACACACACACACACACACACACACACACACACACACAGTTGGCAAGTGCGGTGTTCTTAATCCAAACTAAGTACATCTTTACACTTCAGCAAGCAATATGGAGTTACAGGGTGCAATACAGACATTACTTGCTGACAGTCTTCACAAAGGTTTTTTTTCACATTTGCTAACCTCAGCAGGCTTATCATACTAGGTGTATTGTGAGTGTATTGTATGCATAGGCCATGACCATATCATATATGGGTTGATGCACCGCATGCAGGCACACACAGGGTCAAACCTTGAGTAGCATCTTACCTTCACCTACATGATACTGCAATATAAAAGAAAGATGATAAACTTCAACAATTGGCTGAGCTTCTGGTGTCATTCAAAGGGGATCCAGTCTCTGTCTGCCTGTGATGACATGATAGACAAGCCTTGTTGCTTTGCTACAGATGGTTTGCACCTGTCG
Source organism: Protopterus annectens (assembly GCF_019279795.1). Classification (NCBI taxonomy): domain Eukaryota; kingdom Metazoa; phylum Chordata; order Ceratodontiformes; family Protopteridae; genus Protopterus; species Protopterus annectens. The sequence goes on along the minus strand of NC_056748.1, from coordinate 980,193,284 downwards.
CCCCTATGCTTCTGAATACTGGCCAAGGCTCTTGCTGTCCCCATATTACCTTTTTTAGGCAAGGCTCAAAGGTTCATAGGTAGGTACTAGGCTATCGGCCCTGGGGCCTATACAAACACAGCCAAAAAGGTATCCTGGCTTTTGCCACCCAAGAAATTTATTTTCCTGTGCCACTGTCGAGCAGAGACACAGAAGTGATCCCCAGGGTGAATTTTCTATTTCCCTTCCAATCATCAAGATTTTTCTTGAAGAGTGCTAATGAGGAGCTTTGTTTGATATAGATAGGTAATTTATTCTGAAGTATGCGAAGTCTCTGGGACCGGAATCTATCCCTCCAGCATGTTCTGTTTATTGTGGTGACAAGGTTTAGGTCCCTAGAGCATGTAGGTTCATAGGTTCATAGGTAGGTACTAGGCTATCTGCCCAAGGGCATTTATAAGCCTAGCCAGAATGTGTTGGCTTTCAACTGCCTTTTAAATTAGTTTCCTGGGCCTCTGTCTAGCAGGGCCACTGAAGTGATCCCAGGGGTAAATTTACAATTTTCCATCCACTTATCAAGATTCCTCTTGAAGACAGTCTGCAAGGGGCTCTGCCTAACATCAACTGGGATTCTAATCCAGAGCGAGGGAAGTCTCTGAGACAGGAATCTATCCCTCCGGCATGTCCTGTTTATTGCTTTGCTGAGGTTTAATTCACTGGAGTGTGTGGCTCTAAGAGATTTGTTTTTCTTGAGGTGGAGTATGTCCATTAATTACGGGTTGGACATGGCCTTATACATCAGGCATAGATCACCTCTGAGCAGGCAGTAAGTGACCAAGTAGACCTGGAGTTTCTTTAGTCGAGCTGCATAGGGCATCTCTTTGAGGCCCATGATCCTCTTGGTGAGGTACTTCTGTGGTCTTACCAGCTGTTGCATGTGCCAATTAAGGTACATACCAAATGGGGCATTGTACTCTATTATGGGCCTAATGAGTGATGAGTAGAGGGGCAAAATGACCTCTCTTGATCTAGAGGTGAACCCTTTCATGATTAGGTGGGCTACATAGAAGGAATATCTAACCACTTTGGCAATGTGATTATCAAAGGAGAGGTTACTATCAACCTGGGTCCCCATGTCCCTAATTACATCATCCGTACCTAGTGGATTACCACCTATGTGGTAATTTGTGGGCACTTTGTTTTTTCCAAAGGGGAAGACTATGCATTTTTTGGCATTCAGCTTGAGGTCATGGTTTTGACACCAGGTATCTGTCTCTGTAAGACCCTTCTGGAGGATGTCTGTGTCAGCCAGAGAGTCGATTATGGCCCCCAGTTTGCAGTCATCTGCGAACTTGGTCAGCCATAGTCCTCCCATGCTTGCCTGTACCTCAGAGAAGTATATACTGAGCAGGAGGGGTCCCAGGACCGAGACCTGTGTGATGCCACTTGTGACTGATTTAGAGTCAGACATGGCACCCGTAAGTCTGACCATGTGTGTTCTATCCATGAGCCAGTTGGACACCCATCTCATGACATAAGGGTTAATGTTCAAGCTGGTAAGCTTGTCTATGATGCCAGAGTGGGGAATGGTGTCAAAGGCCTTAGTGAGGTCCAGGTAGGCTGTGTGGACTACCTTCCCTTCATCTATGGCCTTGGTAACTGTTTCAAAGATGTCAACTAGGTTTAGGAGGCAGGATCTGCCTTTAACAAAGCCAAATTGGGTGGGGTCCAGTGTCTGGAGGTTCCCAATGTCTCTGTTTATGAGTTCCATGATAATTCACTACATAGCTTTGCAGACCAGGCAGGGCGATAGTTACCAGGTTCTGTTGTGGCACCACCTTTATGGAGCGGGATAACTGTTGCTGTATGCTATTCTTTGGGTACATAGCCTGTGGTAAGGCTGAGTCTGAACAGTGAATTTAGGTGAGGGTTTAGTTCCTTTTGGAGCTCGCGTAAGATGCAGCCTGGGACACCATCCAGTCCCATTGATGCTATGTTCTTAGCTTTGGAGAGGGCTGTTTTTACCTGCATGTCCATGATGTCTGGGGTTCTGCATTCTTCTGGGATGGATACGGGCCCTTTTGGGGGTGGGGGGGGTGAAGTTTGCACTAAACTTGTCCACCAGGATGTTGGCAATGTCAGTTGGTTCAGTGTACTTTTTCCCATTTTGCAGTAGCTCAAAGCATATCTGAGAGTTGCCACCTAAATGTTTGATATAGCTAAAGAAAGCTTTGTGGTTATCTTTAGATTCCTTGGCAATTTTTCTTTAGAAACTGGCCTTGGATGATCTTATGAGCAATCGTAGTTTCTTGCTAATAATGATCAGTGATGCCTTTCCTTTTTGGAATTTTGCTCTATCATGTATTAGTTTCCTCCTTCTGTTGCATAGCTTATTTATGGCCAAGGGCCACCAGACTGGTTTCCTCTTTTTGGAGGAGTGAGTCTTGGTTTTACTCGGGATGGCTCAATCCATGCATCCCTGTAGATGCTCATATAATGCACTTGTAAAGGATTCTGTGGATTGGATAGCATTATCCTGTAGCAAGGGGGCTTTGAAACCTTTCACATCGGTCTTGAGAAGTGTGAAGTTTGCTTTTGAAAAGTTTTTCACAGTGGTTTCCTTGACTGGGGGTGAGGTCGGGATGTGGATGTCCAGTGTGATTACTTTATGATCTGATCTTACCCACGAGGGGTTTACCTCTGGTGTGGAACACTGATCCCCCATGTTGGTGATGATCAGGTCCAGTATGTTGTCACCTCTAGTGGGCATGGTGACCAGCTGTTCCAGGGTATTTGAGTTTATAAACTCTAGGAAGCATTGGGCAAAGGAGTTTGTAGTTGAGTAATTCTCCCAGTCAATGTTTGGGTAGTTGAAATCTCCTAATATCATGGTGTTTGGTAGGACCATTATATTTTCCAGTGTTTTCAGGAATGCTGAGTGAGGGTCCTGAGACAAGGCAGGTGATCTGTAGCAGGCTACAATCTGATAAGCAGCTTTGCCCACTGTTAGTTGCACTTAGATGGTCTTCGAGGCCTCATGCTGTGCCACTAACCTGGAGGTGTGGGTATCCTTTATGAAAATGGATACACCCCCTCCTTTTGTATATCGGTCCAGGTTTTGGGGCTGAAGCTTGGAGAGATTGGGATTTCTTTAAGTGGAGCATGTCCAACAGCTCTGTGTTTGACATAGCTTTGTATGTTAGGCAGAGATCACCTCTGAGTACGCGATGTGTGACAGAGTAAAGCTGGAGTGTTTTAAGACGGTCTGTGTAGAGCATGTATTTGAGGCCGCTAATCCTCTTTGTGAGGTATTTCTGTGGGCTTTTCAGTTGTTGTAGACATCTTGTGAGGTACATACCAAAAGGGGCGTTGTACTCTATAATGGATCACGCCTCCTGAACTGGGTGGATTTCTTTGAGACAGTTACCCAGGCTACAGATGATTGAAATGAGCTCCACATAGCCTACCTATACCTCGCTAAGGCCTTTGACACCATTCCCCAGTCAGGTATCATAGATAAACTCACCAACCTGGGCATGAATCCATACATCACAAGATGGATTGCAAACTGGCTCACAGATAGATCCCACAAATTAAGAGTTGCTGGCTACATGTCAGACTCTACACCAGTAACAACTGGTGTCCCCCAGGGTTCAGTCCTGGGATCCCTCCTGTTTGGTATAGACTTCTCAAAAGTACATGCCAACACAGGAGGGTTGTGGTTGACTAAGTTTGCTGGGAACTGTAAAGTGTTTGCCATAATAGATTCCCCGGATGACACAAATATTCTCCAGAAGGGAATCTATGAGACAGATATGTGGTGTCAGAATCATGGCCTCAAGCTCAATGTGGAAGAATGCATAGTAATCCCCTTTGGTGAAAACAAAGTACCCACAAACTACCACATAGGTGTTACCCCCTTAAAACTGACAAGGTAATAAGGGATCTGGGGACACAAGTAGATAGTCATCTTTGCTTTGACAACCATGTTGCCAAAGTGATTGGGAAATCCTATGTGGCCCACCTAATCAACAAAGGGTTTGCATCAGGATCAAAAGAGGTAGTGGTGGCCCTCTACTCTCAAGTCGTCAGACCCATCATTGAGTACAATGCACCATTTTGGATGTACTCAACTAAGCATATCCAGCAGCTGTATCCACAGAGGTACCTCACCTAGAGGATTACTGGCCTCAAACAGTTGTGTTATGCAACACAACTGGTTAAACTAAATCTGTTCTCCATTGCGTACCACCTACTCAGAGGCACACTCTGCCTAACATACAGAGCCATGTCCAACACAACTGTTGAACATGCTCCATCTACGGATATCAACATTGAGTTGCACTACACACTCCAGGGATATGAACCTCATCACAACGATGAATAGAACCTGCTGGTGGGATAGAGTACCATCCCAGACACTTGCCTTACTGTGGAACAGAGTCCCAATGTACATCAGACAGAGCCCCTTGCTGACACTCTTCAATAGGAACCTTGATGAGTGGATGGGAAATAGACAATTCACGCCAGGCATCACATCAGCAGCCCCACTAGAAAGGGGCTTAGGGTACTAACTATTAGAACTAGGGCTTGGGAGACTACCCAATTGGGTGGTGAAAGCTGCACAACTTGCCTAGGCTAATATATGCCTTCGTGAAGATAGTCTACTACATACCTATGAACCTATTTGACAGGTACATGTCTACAGATAGTAGATGTGTACTTCATTGTACAGTCATGTTGTACAGCAGGTACATGGACCACATACACTGTAATGCTTACAGATACTGGTGGCTGTTATGTACAGTGGGTGAGATGTGCACCTTATGTCTTTTGTGCCATTGGGATGTGTGTTGGGTGGGACGGTCCTGGATGGCTCCCTGTCATGGTCACCCTCTTACACACATCTCTGCCCATCCATCTTTGGCTTATTATACTGTGTTCCCCATATATATATATATATATATATATATATATATATATATATATATATATAGGTACATAGGTAGGTAATAGGCTATCTGTCTGAAGGCATATATTAGTATGGCCAGAGTGTGCAGCTATCACCACACATGGGGTTAGTTCCCTAGGCCTCTGTGTAGTAGAGCTGATGAAGTGATCCATGGTGTGACAATTCAGTTTCACATACACTCGTCAAGGCTCCTCTGGAATAGTGTCAGTTAGGGACTCAGCTTAATGTAGGTTGGGAGCCTGTTCCAAAGCAAGGGAAGTCTGTGAGTTAGTAATATATCCCTCCAACATGTTCTATTTATTGTTGTGATGATGATATCCCTAAAGCATGTGGCACAGTGAGGTTGGGTTTACTTCAGATAGTGCATGTACATCAGTTCTGCATTGGACATGGACCTGTCTGTTGGACAGAGGTCACCTGAGTAGACAGTATGCAACAGAGTACAGACTGAGTTAAATTCAGTCTTGTTGCATGGGGCAACAGTTTGAGGCCAGTAATCCTCTTGTTGAAGTACTTCAATGGTCTTTCCAGCTGCTGAAGGTGCCTAGTCAGATTCATCACAAGTGTGCCGTGATACTCTCTGATGGGTCTGATGACTGATAAGTTGAGGGAACCTCCTTTGACCTACATGCAAAGACCTTGGCAATTTGTGGGAACACATAGCATGATTTTCTAACCACTTTATGAATGTGTTTCTGGAAGTAGAGATGACTATCCACGTGTCCATAGATCTCTTATTATTACCTCCATATTTAGGCTGTTGGCACCTATGTGGTATTTGTATGACTGTAGCTCGAGGCCATAATTTTGACACCACATCTGTCTGACTATGACCCTTTTTAAGAATGTCTCTGTTGTCCCAAACATCAATTATGACAACCTTTTTGCAGTCATCTACAAACTTTGCTAAACATAGCCCTCATGTGTTTGACTGTATTTCTGAAAAGTATACACCAGACAGGAGGGGTCCCAGGACTGAACCATGGGGGACAGCAGTTGTTACCAGCTTGAACAGGAGACCACAATTCTTACCTTGTGGGATCTATCTGTGCCCCAGTTGGCACTCCATCAGATGACATACGTGTTTATGCACAGGTTGTTTCTTTTTGTGGATGCAACATGTGTGTGGGATGTTGGAAAAGGGCTTTTCAAGGTCTATGTAGGCCATGTGGAGCTCATTTCATTGATGTATGTCCTGAGTGACTGCCTTGAAAACTGTCTAGCAGGTTTAGGAACCATGATCTGCCCCTGACCAAACCACAATGGGTAGGGTTGGGTGTTTGTAGGCTCCCAATAGCTCTGTTTATGAGTTCCATAATGATGGACTCCATGGCCTTGCAGATCAGGCTTATTAGACTTATAAGACTATAATTCCCATGGTCTGTTGTGCACCAACACTTGTGGAGTGTGCCAAACGTTGCTGTAACCCATTCAACAGTTTCATATCCTGTACAGAGGGTGAGTCTCAACAGACTGTTCAGGTGCAAGGTCTGTTTGTTTTGGAGTTTACATATGACACAGCTAGGGAAACCATGTCATCCCATAGACACCATGTTTTTAGGTTTGGATAGAGCTGTTTAACCATTGTATATGTGATTTCTGGGTTTTCACAATCTCCAGGTATAGTAATGTGCCCTTTTGTCAGTGAGAGGGGGATAAATATGTATGAACCTGTCTGACAAGATGTTGGCAATGTCAGTCATGTACATGTATTCATTTACACTTTGCACTGACTCAGAACATATATGAGTTTACATTGATATTTATGACATAGTGAAAGAAAGCTTCATGATTCTCTGTGGACTCTTTGGCAATAATTTTGCCAGAACATGGCTTGGATAATGTTAGGAGTGCTCTTTGTTTCTTGATGATACTGATCAGAGATTTATTGATCTTCTTTGCATTTTCACTTTCATTGAACAACTTAAGTACTTGTAGTACATAGTTTGATTATGACAGGGGTCCAATATATTATATGGGTCTGTTTTCATATCACTGTGTGTGCAAGGCAGGATTGGTGAATAGTGACAAGTGTCTGGAGTAAGAACTGCAACTGCCAGATATGTGTGGCCAACTGCTGTACTCAGACATGGCCTAAGTGTGTGAGCATGCCCAGTATGACCTTTCACTGTGTTGTTGACTGACATTTGCATTTGTTTGTGTGTGAGCATGCCCAGTATGCCCTTTCAGTATGTTGCTGACTGACATTTGCTTAATTTGTTTGTGTGTGAGCATGCCCAGTATGACCTTTCAGTATGTTGCTGACTGAAATTTGCTAAATTTGTTTAAGTGTGTGAGCATGCCCACTATGGGCATATATACTATATGTGTGTGAAAAGTCAAGTTGTTTTTTACTTCAGGGCTCACCTTTGTGTTGTACATCGACAGGAAGCATGTTGTGCCTGCAGGGCTTCCGTGAGTCAATTTGCATAGACTTATCAACATTTCTACATACAGGGGGGGCAGCTATTATTTGTACATTTCTACCCGGGAGGGTCACACCTGATTGTTACGGTGGGTGTACATAGGATGAGGGGTACACCTGACACTTATACACATTTGCTAGGCCTGCACTGCTATGTCAGGTAGTCCATTCCAGTCTGTACTGTTGCCTATCGTACTGGCTTGAGGCATACCACTGTACTACAGACCTTAGCTTCCAATTACATGTATATTAGTTTGTGACTTCATAGCCTACCCAACCCACATCACACTGCCTGGCCTGCTGTTATCTGTCTGCATAGGCCTGGGGGGAGGTTACTCATATGCCTCTTCAGAGGGCAGGATACAGCATTTGTTTGTGTTTGTCTACAATTGTTTTGCTGGCTGTGACTGATGAGTATGTGACCCCCACCCCAACTGGTATGTGTGAGTGACTTAAATGAGTACCGCACCCACAGACTCAAAAAACATGTTTAAAACATCATGGCATGATGTTTCCTACACTTTAATAGCACTCTGGGATTATTTACAGGATTTTAAATATTTTTATATGTAATTCCAGACTCTGACCACCTGGAGGCTGGCATATTGATGTGGTTTGGATAAATCAGGTTGCCATCCAGTATCCCAGAAATCATTGTTTGACTCAAAAATGTTACATCATGCAGGCCTCCGTTTGCCTAAAGTTCCTGTCATTTCATAGATGTTGCATGTGTACAAAGTACTGAGTAAAATAGAACAGTGTAAGTAACATTACCTGCTGCTGGATGATTACTTAAAACAGAAACAGTGCAAATGCCACAGAACACACTCAAAGTGCTGTTTACTGCTGCCTCTTTTTATAATTTAGTTTATTATTTTTAGTCCATCTGTACAGTTTATAATATATTGTATCATTGCATTTATTATTTATTATATATATTACATGCATAAGTTAATGGATTAGTTTTTAGTATTTTGCATTACATTATTAATTATTTCACACGCACACAATGTATACTGTGTGTTTAAAGGTTTAAATGGAATAATTATTTTATTGAGTAATTTTAGTTAATTGATGTAATTAGTGGGAGGGTGAAGGATATTTAAAGAAAGAGATGTTTTATGTTTGTTATCTGATGAAGTTCGTCACTGAACGAAACCTGGGTCATCTGTGGTTCCTTAATAAAGTGGTTTTGGATTGTCGTTCTATCGTTTTTTGTATTAGTGGATGGGCGTGAGCATTTGTAGCTGAAGACTGTTGGTGTATACTCCTGGCGTACTTGGACCTCCTTGTTACCTTGCTTACTAGTTCGGTGGGTGTTGTTTCCTGTTTGTTGGTTTTATGGATAACGAGGACGGAACGGTAGACCTGGCGAGTGTACTACAGAACATTCAGGTACAATTGAAGGAGCACTCAGAAATTCTACAAAAATTACTTAATACCGAACCAACATCAGCGTTTCCAAGCATGAGCGATAGTCTGGGGTTACCGCTCACTCAGGCTACACCTAGCCAGGGCTCTCCAGGTGAAATTACTAGTGAATTGATACCCAGCAACGGTCCATCAAAAGGTAAAGAGCGGTGCTGTAATGATGCATGGAAGAAGAACATGTATTTGTTTAAAGATAGGAAGAGTGTGGAAAGCACAGTGGTTAATAGAGATGTGAAACCAATGAAAGAAATGCTTAAGAACTTTGAGTGGAAGCTCTTTAAACTAAAAAGAACTCAATTAGAGAACGGGTATTTAGTAAGGAATTGTGAACTTGGATTAGTGCCGAAAGGCTTGCGTATGTGGAAGTATCCGAACGGATGTGAAGGCAATGGTGATATGTTAACAGAACTGCACAAGTTTTTCAACCACTGTGGCTTACAATTAATGGAAATTATGGTCAAATTTAACAATATTAAAATTGCAAAGCTGACTGAGGAATTGGATCAGCTCAATAACAGTATAAGCAAGGATTTGTTATTTGATCAGTACTATAATAATTACACGCACATCATTCAAGATGTTGAACTTAGTTGCGATAATATTTATCGGCGGAAAAACAATAAAATAGATAGAGACATTAAGAGGTATGAGCTGGGTGTTATTTATCCTTATTCGAAGGCAACGGAGAGTCGTCATGGCAACCAAACACAAAGAGGGCGTTTGCGTCATAGTTGTGACGATGCAGACGTCATTTCCGGTAGTGAGCAAGTGGAAGTTCGGGACACCGGTACGCTTAATGAAGGGGATATAGAGGAAGGCGTCCGGAGGTCCGAGAGACTAAAAAACACAGGCTCAAATGGCCCCAATACTGATTACCAACGAACTGGAGCTCGGTCTAAAAAAGATTTTTTAGACAATCAAAAAAACGGGTGGAAGACACGGAAGTAATGATGACGGAACTTGAAGATTTGTGTGTGAACTGTACAGAATTGAACTTGGGACATGTGCATGTTGTTTCTGGACACAATTGTGTGAATATGGATAAGTTTGATCATACTATGTGTATAGGTAAGTGTATTATTGGTACAGACATTTATTTGGAAGTTAACGATAGAATGTATGATAATGACACTGCCGATATATGTGTTGGAAATGAATTTTGTGGCTCGAAGACAATCGCGGAATCTATTGGGATTCTGGATAATAATAGGTCACGTTTATTTGACAACAATGAAAATGATGGTGATTATTCACATGTGCGGGGAGACATTAATTATGATGAAAGTAATGAAATGCATAAATATGTGGAGAAGCATGACGTAAATGATGAAGTGGATATCATAGATTTGATGGATATGAGTACACATGAATATACAAATAATATCATATCAGTTGATGAGATGAGACATGGTGCACAAGGAATTGTATCAAATTATACATGTATTGAGGAAGATCTTGTGGGACAAAGACTTTGTGTTGACAATGAAAGTACGGATATGAACGTGAATTTTTATATTAATTTAGATCCGGATGTATATTGTGAAGTAGGGAATGCCTATGAAAATACATCTAATTTAAATCATAATACAAACACAGATACAGATAGTACTATGTATGCGGTTTTGAGTCACCCTATTATTATAGAGAATGAAGTGGGTGACTTTAAATTATATAATTATTCAAAGATTGGTATGACTGAAAAACAGGTGAACCTATTTTCAAAAGGGTTCAATTTTGTCCCTTGTAGAAAAGGGGAATTGGTTAAATCAATTATGGAGTTAAAAATGTTTACTCGTAAATTAAATTTAAGAGCTTGGTTTAACACATGTCCTGATGATGAAAATCTTTATAGACAAACAGACAGGGCATTAAAAAGGGCTAGTGCATTTAATCCACCAATGAATGACCAAATAGCTATTTTCGAGAGACTAAGCGAGAATGATATGAGGAAATTTTACAGAACTTACAAAAATTTAATGCATTATAATATGTCCAAAGAGGAGTATGAGATATTTAAAAGCATAAGGAATGAGTCAAGCATTAGGATTATGAAACCCGATAAGGGTAATGGGGTGGTTGTGACTAGTACACAGGATTACATTTCTTATATGATCGGCATGTTGCAAGGAGAATCTTATGAGGAAGTAAGTCTTAATGAAATAAACATAGCGTATGCCAAGATAGATTTAACTATAAAAAATATGTTACAAAAAGGAGAGATAACAGAAGATGAATACAATTATATAAATAATGAATATCCAGTAATTAGTGGGATATTTGGCATACCTAAAATTCATAAAGGTTTGGATAACTTGCAATTTCGACCTATAGTCGATGGTAAGAGAAATAAGACGTGTTTTGTTAGTCAGTTTTTAGATCACCACCTCAAGAAATGTTTGACCAAGTTTCCTTACATCAGCAAAGACTCTTGGGATTTTTTGGCGAAAATTAAGGAGTTAAAAATGAATGAGGGTGACTCATTCATTACAGTTGATGTATGTAATTTGTTTACTACAATTCCACAGGACATTGGTCTCATTTGGTTGGAGGAGCAACTATATGAAACAAAGTTATTTGATCAGGAACAGATAAATATGATGGTAAACCTGATGGAAATAGTATTAATGAATAATTATATACATTATGAAGGTAGCTATTATCAGCAGATAAATGGAGTGGCAATGGGGGCATCTTGTGCCCCCATTTACGCTAATTTGATTATGACTTACTGGGAAGTCAATTACATCTTTAAAACTGAATACTTTGAACATATTAAACTATACACAAGATACCTTGATGACATATTTATTGTATGGGATGAGAGAAAGGATTTGTTGGAATCATTTATTGGGTACATTAACAATACGGTGAGGTTTCTGAAGTTTACTCATGAAATCAGTGAGAAAGAAATAACATATTTGGATGTGAAGTTAACCTATGATAAGAAGTGTGGTAAAGTAACATCTAACATTCATAGGAAATCAACTTTTTCTAATGCCTATTTGCATTATACCAGCTGGCACCCTGACCATCAGAAAAAAGCCATTGTTAAAGGGCAGATGGTCAGGGCTGCCAGAATGGTTAGTAATAATGATGATTTTGTGGAAGAACTAAAGTTTATGTCCAATATGTTTCAGAATAGAGGGTATCCTGAACAATTATGCGCTAAAATATTTAATGAGGTGTCTTACAAAAGAAGGGTAGGATTTTATCAGGCTATATTAACATCAACAGGTCTAGATTTGATTAAGACTAATTCTAAGTGTGAAGAAGACAAAATGAGTGGTAATCCCTTATATATATCAGTATACAATGATAGTTTTCGGATTATTAGGGACATTATTCTGAGGAATTGGGATATAATTAGTAAGGATAAGAAAGTTGGACATTTGTTCAAGGGCGACGTAAAATTTGTGTATAAGAAGGATGCTTCATTTAAAAATTGTTTTGAGAGATGTGATGGTTCCAACAATATAACTACATGTAGACAGATAGGAAATTTTAAGTGTGGACGATGTGCTATATGTTCACACATTTATTGCACTGGTGAAAATATTGTCGTCAATAGTTATAGTATTAATTTAAAGGGACATTTTAACTGCTATTCATCCAACGTGGTATACCTTGCTTTGTGCCAGGATTGTGAATCATTTTATGTCGGTAAGACTTCCCGACATTTTAAGGATAGAGTAAGAGAGCACATATCTGATATTAGAAATTTTAAAACAACTAATGCACTTGCCAGGCATGTAATGGGAAATGCCGGACACAAATTTAAGTTTTGCATTATACAGAATGTTATTTTTGATGTACAAGGCAAGGTTATTCCTTTAGATTTGGATATATGTGAATTAAAATGGCAGTTGGTGTTAGATGCATGCAACTTCCCAGGACTTAATGAGTGTTGCACCATAAAACCCTTTTTGAAAAGTATTATGGTTAAAGGCAGGTAAATTGTGTGAATATAGTGAGCTTATAATATACACACAGTTTGCAGCCTTGGTAGTATTATTTTAGAGAGATTGACTTTGCACACAATATGCACAATAAATATATGGTTGTTCATATATATATTTTATTATTATATTATTCATTTATATATGATTTATACATATATTTTCAATATATACAAATATGTAAAAATATTTATTTTAATCTATTCATGTCTTAGTGTCCTAGAGTATTGTATCTACAATCAATTTCACATATATTGATACATTTGCACCATGGTTATCAAATTTACGTTCATGCTGACATCATAAGTGTTTTAAAATGTTTTAAAATATTTTAGCACAATGTCATCTTATCAGTATTTTAAATATACATATATATTCTTATTTAGGGTATTATGAAATGTTATACACATTATTTTTGGTTCATCTGTACAGTTTATAATATATTGTATCATTGCATTTTATTATTTATTATATATATTACATGCATAAGTTAAAGGATTAGTTTTTAGTATTTTGCATTACATTATTAATTATTTCACACGCACACAATGTATACTGTGTGTTTAAAGGTTTAAATGGAATAATTATTTTATTGAGTAATTTTAGTTAATTGATGTAATTAGTGGGAGGGTGAAGGATATTTAAAGAAAGAGATGTTTTATGTTTGTTATCTGATGAAGTTCGTCACTGAACGAAACCTGGGTCATCTGTGGTTCCTTAATAAAGTGGTTTTGGATTGTCGTTCTATCGTTTTTTGTATTAGTGGATGGGCGTGAGCATTTGTAGCTGAAGACTGTTGGTGTATACTCCTGGCGTACTTGGACCTCCTTGTTACCTTGCTTACTAGTGTAAGTAACATTACCTGCTGCTGGATGATTACTTAAAACAGAAACAGTGCAAATGCCACAGAACACACTCAAAGTGCTGTTTACTGCTGCCTCTTTTTATAATTTAGTTTAAATGGCACTAATTTGTGAGACAGTGAATTCCAGTCCATTTACTTCTCCCCTCCCCCATAACACTTAGCTTCCCTAGCTGTCAAAGTCCTGAGGGTAATTTGACCTGGTAATTCCATTGATTGGCAGATCTCAGCAGGGTGCTTGACTCATGTAATTTAATCTTTCTCTAGCATTTCCTTTGTTAGAGGGGACATTTTTTGCTGCACTATAGCCATGGCCTTACTTGACTGCAATCACATCCAGTAAGGTCTTGCACCAAGGAGCTAAAGAATAAAACATTTATACTATTAACCAGTTTAGATCTTTATTAAAGTGTTAAGGTATCACTTCATGCTTCCACCTTGTTAAAAATTGAGATTCACATGTGCAAAGTGTGTTGGTATGCAGTGTTTGCCTTCATATGTTTTTACTCCACTGGTTGGTTTGCAAAATAAAAACCTTTTGCAGTGTCCCTGGATTTGTCTTTGTACATACAAACCACATTGTTATATTTTCCCTTTCCTTTTTCTTGTGTCCAGAAGTCACTTATAACAAAGTAAATTTTTATTGATTTTTTTAAATAAAGGACATCAAGGTTAACTTACCTTGAATCAGATAATGGATGCCACTGCAAAGAATCACTGTTGAAATATTTGTGCATGGACAAAATCCCTTACTAAATCTATTTGCCAGCCTCCAGTTCAATTGGTGCTATGGCTTTAATATACTGGTGTGTTTATTCATGCCTTCCAAATATCTCCACCATTACATACAAGTTTTGCAGTGTAGTAACCACCCAACATGCCCATACACCTTTAGCCATCAATATGCAGCTACTCCTGTTCATGTGAGTATGTGAATTCATTTTCAGACTTAAGATGTGGAAGCTGCACTGAATAATTCTAGGTGCTTGTTCAGGTTTCACATGGTGCTTGCTTAGAGCTACTCTCATGTTAAGCCACTATGAATATATTGCACTGCCACCTCTGATACCAGGGCAATGTTTTAATCTTTCTATTCCCGCACTGCACACTAGCAGTATCTGGTGCAAATCCAAGAGAAGTATGCAAGCGATACACCATCTAAGCATCATTTGCTGTGCAGAATGTACAAGTATGCATACCAAATTTCTGTGTTTCCAAACATCAGTGTTACTACACTACTACTGAATAAAATGAACAGCACTCAGGCTAGGGGAAGGACAAGGGAGCCATGACATCACAGAATGGGTGGGTCTTATTATTTTAGTTAGAATCAGATGATGGCTGTGGTGATGTCACTTTGGGGGAGGGAACTGATTAAAAAAAAAAAAAGTACCTGCACTGCCTGGCCTGGATGATGTCAGTAATTGGGTGACTCCAGCAAGCTTTATTCAAACGTGAGAGAATCATTTTGTAAGTGAAACCATCACAGTATGAGAAGGTAGGCTTCTGTTACAGAAGTAAGGGGAATTATAAAAATTGTAAATGCTTTATTGTTGTTGCTTTACAGAGGATAATGTAAATAGGGAGGAAAAGGGCCATGAAGTTGAGGAATACATTAGAGAAACGTGTTTGTACCAGTGAAATGCTATCATGGCTTAGTGGTTCAGTACTGTGACTATAGTGCACAGTATCCTGAGTTTGAGCCCTGTCACTGCTTTTTATTTTCCTGCTGAGCAGACCTGACTGGTTAAGGAACAGTAAATCAGGTGTGAGCATGTTTACCCGACTTTGCCCAACTTTGCCCAACATTGCCCAACTTTGCCCGACGTTGTGCTGGTTAGTGCTGTGTGCAGCTAAGCACAATTGTATTTAAATATGCTCAGTACTAGTAAAATTTGCTTAGCAGTGCTTTATATTGCTTAAAATAAGGACTCATACCTCGGGTGGTGCTGCAGGGCTGCCTGTGTCAGATACACATATTACACTCACTATACATGTTTGAAAACAGGTAGTGTCAAGTTAGGCATCCCTTTTACTGTATGTGTGAGTCAGAGAGAGGTGTCATTTCCAGGGTTCCTACTGAGTCAGTGTATGTGCTATACGTTGCCTTTTTGCCAAGGCCAGGGCATACTGGGCATGCCTCCTTCTGCCTACTGGGGCAGGCTCAGGTTGTTCCTCCTCCGAGTCATGCTGTGCCTGTGCAGGACTTGGCAATGGTGGGGGGCTGTTTGGCCCTGCCCCATGTTGTTCCTGCTGAAGCTGTTTCTGCAGGATCATATTGTGTAGCATGGCACATACCATGACAATTTGGGTACATATAGTTGATGAGTACTGCAAGGCTCCACCAGATGTGTCCAGGCACCGGAACCGTGACTTCAGCATCCCAAACACATGCTCAATTATGTTTCTTGTTTGTGCGTGAGCCTCATTATGGAGTTCTTGTTCGGGTGTGTGTGCATTTCTGATGGATGTCATCAGCCACGGCTCCAGTGCGTATCAAGCATCCCCCACTAGGTGACCATCAGGGATGTCCCCATTGGCAAATCTCTGGTACAGCTGCATCATATGCCAGATGTGGAAATCGTGATAACTTCCAGGGCAGCCAGCACATAATTTCATTATTATGCCCTGGGCATTGCACATGACTTGGCAGTTGATGGAGGGGAAGCCCTTGTGGTTGATGTAGACCCTACCCCGCTCACCGGGTGGTGCTTTGATATGTATGTGCGTGCAGTCTATTGCACCCTCTACCTCAGAGTATTCTGCTATTTGGTGGAAAAGACGCATATTGCTGGCCAATGCCTCACGGGAATTGGGGAAATAAACGTGCTCACCGACATGTGCTGACATGGCATCCAGGAACTGGTGCAGTACCCTGGATGCTGATGCCTGTGAAATCCACATCATATAGGTTCATAGGTTGGTACTGGGCTATCTGCCCGAAGGCATATATTAGTGCAGCCATGTTGTGCGGTATTCACCGCCCCTTTAGTAGTTCCCTAGACCCTTGTACTAGCAGCTAGTACCCTTGGCCCCTATCTAGTAGTGCTGTTGGTGTGATCCCCGGTGTGAACTTTCTGTTACCCATCCACTCATCAAGGTTCCTCTTGAAGAGTGATAGTGAGGGGCTCTGTCTTATGTAGATTGGGACCCTGTTCCATAGTTAGGGAAGTCTCTGTGAAGGGAATCTATCCCTCCAGCATGTTCTATTCATTGTTGTGTTGAGGTTTATATCCCTAGAGCGTGTAGCTCGAGTAGATTTGGTTTTGCTAAGATGGAGCATGTTCAACAATTCTGGGTTGGACATGGCTCTGTACGTTAGACAGAGATCGCCTCTGAGAAAGCGATATGCAACAGAGAACAGTCTTAGCTTTTTCAATGGTGCTGCATAGGGCAACTGTTTGAGGCCAGCAATCCTCTTGGTTAGGTACCTGTAGCTAGTATTCTTAGGCCAACACATACCTTGGTATCCACTGGGATGGGTTCCCCTCTGTTGGTTCTGTGTGTGAGGCATGGCCGGCACAGCTCACCAATTTTCTGCAGGAGGTCTCTGTCCACCCTATAGCACTCCACTATCTCCAGCTCATGTAGGCCCTGGTAAGTTACCCTAGGTCTGTACACTCTTCTCTGTCTCCTCACTGTGGGTTGCTCAGCAGCATTCACAACATCACCACCCTCAGCACCTTGCACATGTTGGTTTATGATAGCAAGAGCAGCCCCTCACATTTTGTCTGACTTTAAAGTTTTTAAGCTTTCCCTCTTTCTATACTGCAGTGTTGCAGAGTTCTTTGGAAAAAACAGAGAAGAATGCTGTTGGCAGAGTTTAAAGTGCTGGGCTGGGCTGGGCTAGTCTGCTACCTGTGTAATTCACTGATTCTGATATATTTCACCTGGCAGCTCTGCTAGTTCTCCTTGGTTAACTTCCTACTATTTATTTTCCTTTCTTTTCCCTTTCTGTTTCCGCCCAGGGCAGCACCCAGCAAAGCAGCCTTTAGCGTGCACACATGCTGTGTGCACGTTTGCAAGAAATTTCAGATATGTTCACGGCGTACACCTTTGGTTTCTGGTTTTCAAAAAGGACAACTGTAGACATGCCTCTTGCAATCCTGAGCAACTCAGGGCAAACATAAGACACTGTGCTCCAATAAGCTTACAGCCTTTCTGATACACCCTCTCATGATGTTACCTATATTCTACTCTACTACTCACCTACTCCTACACTTACACTCTTGGGACATGGCTCACATGCTGGGGAAAATTAGGAATGTTAAGTTGTCAATCTCGCCTTCATTCTTGCTGGATGGGTTCGGAGCCGATCCTCGGCTCCGACTCGGCACTTGCTTAGCTTGAGAACTCCTTTTACCAGCTCGAGGCAACCCTATATCCCATGATGCAAGGCGGAGCTACCTCAGATCTCGTTTGCCGCTTAGCGAAAGAGGTCTCCTTTGCCAGCTGAGGTAAGTAATTTTCTTGTCAAAAGAGAAAAAGCTTAGTTAGGGTTTTATTTCCCCCTTGTTTCCATTTTTATAGTCTGTAGTGTGTTACAGCCCACCCTATTCCCTTATAATTCAAAACTTTTTATTTCCTTTAGTATAAAAGTTTAGTTAGGCCTAAACCCCATTGGTTAATCCCTACCTGTGTGTTGTGTGTTGGGGATTAATTGTGTGTGTTTGTTGGGGTTTGTGTGTGACTTCCTCCTAGGATTATGTCAAAGGAAGGCAAGGTCTCAGGCTTCAAGAAGTGTGACTCGTGCTGTCAGAAAATGTCTCTGACAGGCGGTCACACTTCTTGTTACTGCCTGGGGCCTTTGCACCTGCAGGACTCCTGCGCTTTGTGTCACTCTTTTAGCCAGAGAGTCCTGCAGGAACGGAGGAATAAGCTAATCCTCCGTGGCTTACTTAAGCCAGAAGGTTCTCCCTCTAAAACAGGGTCTGGGAAACCTTCTAAGCCACCGAAGGCTCAGGCTTCAGTATCCAAGCCTCCTCCGGTGGCTCCGGCTCCATCGGAGCCGAGATCGGCTCCGGCTGGAACCGATCAATCTGCTTCGAAAGTAATGGGTTCGGCACCGACTGGTTCCGACACCCTGTCTACTGTGGCCTTGTCGGCTCCGGCTGGAGCCGACACCTTATCCAGCATCGGGCCGAAACCCGGCTCCATCTGGAATTCAGGGACTTCGGCTCCGATGACTTCGTCCTGAAAGAGATCTCGGTCCCCTTCGTTTGAGTATCCACTCGGCTCGGGTCTCCTCTTTTGTCGGGCGGAGCCATCGGAGCCGATCTTCGAGATCTTCCAGGCTGTCTGACCCGACTTAGAGAGGGTGGTAAGCAGGCTGTTGAAGTCGCAGGCACTGGCCCAAATGCTCCATAGCCCGTCTCAACAGACTTGCTATTGTCTCACCCTTGAACTTCCTCCTCCGACTCCACACCAGAGTTCGGGCCGGAGCTTCGGGACAGCGACTGTTTGGCGCCGGAGCCGATACATCCTTCGGCTCCGTCGTCCTCGGCTCCGATCTCCTCCTTGAGGCCTTCCTTGGAGGGATCCGGTCGTCGGGTTTCCCTTGTCGGCTCGAGGGGCTAGTGGCATCGGACCCTTGTCCGACCCGCCTCCCTCTCGGGCTTCGCTTGGTAAGCTCGGCACCGACATCGGCCTCGAGCCTTCCCTCTCAGTGGAGCCGGGAATTCCTGTATCCTCGATTGGGGATATTCCGGCCTCCCGGAGAGGAGCCTTTGAGTGATGAGGAGTGTCCTGGCCTCTGAGCCAGGTCAGCGGTCCATCCCTCTAGCTCCTCCCTCTTCAGTGCCTGTAGGCGCCTCTTGCCAGCCTCTTGCTCTCAGGCCCAGGGATCCATCACCCCAGGTTTCCCCATTGGGAATTTCCTCCTCTTCGAAGTTTCTCCTGATCCAGCAGGTGAACCCCCTCGGAAGAGGACGTGTAAGAGGAAACACACAGACTCCCGAGTCTACTACATCGGATACCGACTTAGATGAGTCGGAGGGTTCCCACGATCCCCTCTGAGGATGTCTCCTTTTCAGACATCCTTGAGCTCCTCAAACAGAGGGGAATTGGCCATCCATTGATCCCTCCGAGGATGAGTCGGTATACCTGGAGGCTTTGGATCCCGACCCTCCACCTCCTGGGTGTCTCCGCCTTTGACCCACTTATGCAGGTAGTGGCTCGGAAGGCATGGGCTCCAGATTCTGTGGAACCTGTCCCCAGGAGACCATCCAAATTTATCACGGCCCCTCGGACAAACAGTTTCTTTCCAAAGGCGTCTCTGTGGATGCTATGGTGGTGGTGGCGGCCACTAAGAAGGAACTGGTGGATCCTTCAGTACCTGTCCATCCTCCTAACAAGGATTCTAGGACCATGGACAGGTATGGAAGCGGATGTTTTCTTCAGCGACCTTTGCTATCGTTAAGCTGAACTACCTTTGTCACTTCACCAGGCTTCAAAGAGATATTCTCAAGGAACTGGGTGAAGTGGTCCAGGATCCTTCTGCTGCTGGGGCTCAAGAAAAGATTGCCTCACAGCTAGCAATCCTGAAATTCCTATCCAACTCCTCCATGCGGCTCATATCCTATGCGGCCGATGGAGCGAGCAGGCTGCAGGCACAGGAGTTGCTCTTAGGCGCCAAGCCTGGATGCGGCTTTGTAATTTTGTGGACCCTTTTACAGCGTCCTTCACTAATACCCCTTGATGGTTCGGATTTGGGACCTCAGGTGAAGGATACCTTGACCAGGTGTGAGCAGGGCGGTAAAACTTTTCTGCCGTTGGAGTCCATTTTTCCACTCCTTCTAGACCATATCCCAAGGGTCAGAAGGGGAGATGTGTCATAAAGCCCAAGGAGCTACACGGACACGTGGTCAGTTTACCCCAGAGGCAGAGGGGTAACAACAATAGGACCCGCCCTAGAGGCAGGGGGTCCTCAGAACCAGGGCAACAGGGAGTCTCTTCCTGAGAAGCCCTTTCAGCATCCCTGAGGTGTTGCCCGACTGTCCACCCTTGAGGCAGTCGGGAAGGATTTTGCTGTACCCAGTAGCCTGGCAATCCCTATCACAAGAGATGTGGGTACAGTCGATCATATCCGAGGGTTACAAAATCCCTTGAAAGGTATCCCGTACCTCAACAATCCCTTCCAGACATCTCACCCGGTCAAAGGGATTTGGCAGAACAGGAGGTTTCAAAGCTCCTAGAAAAAGCCATCCAGACTGTGCGGCAGACCAGGTAGGATCCGCGTCTACTGAGATTCTTTTGGTCCCAAAAGGACGGAGATTGGAGACCAATATTAGACCTGAGCAGTCTAAATAGATTTGTCAAGAAGGCAAGATTCTGGATGGTCACGCTTCAGTCCATTCTGCCCTTTCTGGGCAAGGACAACTGGATGTGCTCTATAGACCTTCAGGGCCATACTATCACATAAAGATTCACAGGCGCTCAGAAGGTTTCTCCGCTAGGCTAGGGACCAGTCATTACCAATTCAGAGCCCTGCCCTTTGGCCTCACTTCAGCCCCCAGAGTGTTTACCAAATGCATGGCAGTGGTCACAGCTCATCTGAGACAAAGCCAAGGATTCCAGGTGTTTCCTTATTTGGACGACTGGCTCCTCTCCGCCACCACCAGGTGTCAGCTTCTTCAGACCAGAGACTACACTCTACAGCTTTGCAGGAGTTTGGGAATTTCAGTAAATTTTGAAAAATCTTCTCTGCTGCCTTGCCAATCTATCACCTTTATAGGCGCAGAATTAAACACCGTCAAAATGATAGCCAGACTAACAGATCAAAGAATTCTGGACATCCAAAAATTCGTTCGGATTTTATTGCAGAGCAACAAGGTCAAAGCCAGATTTATACTGAAGGTTCTAGGTCTTATGGCTGTGGCCATTGTTCTACTACCACTGGCTCGCTTCCACATGCGTCTTCTGCAGTGGATGCTATTCACGCAGTGGTCGTACCACAGTCTCGATGAGGCACGAAATCTTAGTCACACAGTCGTGCAGAACTCATCTGAATTGGTGGATATCTTCCCTCTTCTTCATCAGGGCCGACCCTTTGTTTCCCTCCTCCAGTTGCCACAGTCACTACGGATGCCTCTCTGATCGGGTGGGGGCATTATCAGGGCAGGATGGTCCACGGACGTGGCAACCCATAGAATACCATCTGCACATAAATGTCCTGGAGATGAGAGCGGTGCTTTTAACGTTGCAGGCCCTCAGCGACTTTCTTCCCACGGGACTATTGCAGTACAAATGGACAACATGTCCGTGGTCTGGTACATCAACAAGCAGGCGGGACCAGGTCCTATCCGTTGTGTCGAGAAGCTCTCAGACTTTGGCAATGGGCAATCTCCTCTCATCGGTTTCTGATAGCAACGCACATCCCGGCAGGTCCAACCTCTATGACAGGCGGAGCAGGCTGATCCATTCTGATGCCTCACGGTGGTCTCTCAATCAATCTGTAGTGGATCAGATTTTTTCTGCAGTGGGGCACTCCTTGTTGCGATCTTTTGCTACTCCTCAAAACAACAAGTGCCCAGATTATTTCACCCTCTTTCCCCTTCCAGGCCAACCCCTGAGAGACTCTCTAACCCAGGATTGGCCCGGGACTTCTGTCGCTTTTCCTCCTTTTCCCTTGATTCCACAAGTCATTCAGAAAGCCACCGTTTTGAGAGCCAAGTTGATTCTCATTGCCTTTATTGGCCTCGACAAATTTGGTTTCCGTCTCTGCATCATCACCTTCTGGTGCAGCCCTGGCATCTGGACCCAGTTCGGATCTCTTGATCCACCAGTCGGGTCAGCAGCACCGGGCCATTCATTCTCTCAACCTCACTGCTTGGTTGCTCCACTTCCTTCCCTAGCCAGGCTTCCGATGATCTCTGACTCCGTCACAGAGACATCTTAGTGTCTTCCTTAAAGTCGTCCACTAGGACTGTTTATGCTAGCAAGTGGCAGCGTTTTCTATTTGGGCAAATTCCAGGAATATTGATCCCTTACTGCTCCTGTACATTCTGTTTTAGATTTCCTGGCGGAGGTTTTCATTCAGGATCCTCGTCATCTACAGTTAAAGTTCAACTGGCTGCTATTTCCAAGTATCATGTTGGCTTGCATGACAATAACATTATGTCTCATAGATTATGCAAGGCCTTTCTGAGGAGTTTTTCTCCTAAAGCCGCCTATAAAGCATCCTCCTCCGCAATGGGATCTAAACTTAATGTTGGCATCCTTGATGCTACCTCGCTTCGAACAGTCTGCTTCATGTTCTTTGAAGTTATTGACCTGGAAAACTATTTTCTTACTGGCTGTCACTTCAGCAAGAAGAGTTTACGAGATTCAAGCTCTCTGCATTCGTTCCCCTTACTTGGTTTTTCATAAGGACAGGGTATCATTAAGAATGAACCCTTCATTTCTCCCCAAAGTTGTGTCTCAAACCAATATTAACCAATCTATAGATCTACCAGTCTTCTTCCCAAACTATTCCGACAGAGCTGAACAGAAGCTTCATTTTTTGGATGTCCATTGTCAGCTCAGGTACTATTACATAGAACTAAACAATTCAGAAAATCGGACCAATTATTTGTCTCCTATGCAGAAAACAGGATAGGTCTTCCAGTTTCTAAAGTGACCTTATCCAGATGGTTGACTTCCACCATTTCCTTTGTGTACTCTCTCAGAGGCAAGCAGCTATCTTCTAAACCAAAGCACACTCAACCAGGAGTCTATCCACTTCTGCAGCCTTTCAGGATAGACTACCCATTGATACTATTTGTGCAGCAGCTACTTGGGCCACGCCTCATACCTTTGTCTCTCATTACAAGTTGGACTTGGCCTCCAGAGATAGGGCCAGTTTTGGTTCCACAGTTCTCAAGAGTCTGTTCCATTGAGCCACCCGGGATACATGTGCTAGGGCCTTGCCCATCCAGCAAGAATGAAGAGATTGACATTTAACATTATTTAGAAGTTATGTACCTACCATAACGTTCCATGTTAGTTGTCTTCTCTCTCGCCTTCTTTCTTCGTCCCTCCTACCCCTGGCCTGGACAGATCTTGAAGAGTTCCTATCAGGTTGTTTCCTCCTGAGCCTTCATATGAGGACTCTTTTATGAACTTGTTTTCCTAATTATGTTAGGTTAGTCCTTAGCAGGGTAGGTTAGCTGCCAAACGAGATCTGAGATAGTTCCGCCTTGCATCATGGGATATAGGGTTGCCTCGAGCTGGTAAAAGGAGTTCTCAAGCTAAGCAAGTGCCGAGTCGGAGCCGAGGATCGGCTCGAACCCATCCAGCAAGAAAGAAGGCGAGAAGACAACTAACATGGAACGTTATGGTAGGTACATAACTTCTAATTCACTATCCTTATCCTCATTTGCATAGGATTGCCTACTAATGCATGGTTACATCTCTCACACTGAGTCCCCCCCCCCCTTAGCAACCACTACTCAGTGGCCATGTTGTCTTCAGCCTGCCATTCACCTGCATGGCAGGATAAGCTTTTTAGTGAAAATGGCTATTTAAGGCTATTTTTAAATTATTTTCTTGTTTTTTAAAGCACCGCACGTTTGAGCGGTGCTGCGCTACACTTAAATATCAGAGATCGGGGAAAAAAGTTAGATTTTAATAATTTTAAACATTTATAAATGCCAGTGGCCTTATATTTGGCCATTGGCATGCTTCCGCAACTGTATGCATCCTTTATTTGTACATTTCTGCAGATAACACTAATCTTCCACGGACAGGTTAGTGTTTCCTGGATTGCAAATTTACCTCATTTCCATAGCTTTCAGCAGCAAATGAGGTAATTTGCATACCATGAAGCTGCCCGTGCAAGAATAGCTTTAGCAGCTCTCGTGCACGCCCCTGCTTGCTGTACCTGGATCGCACAGCAGACATATTGCCTTTGTGAGCTCCTGCACTCTTCTTGCACTCCGTGCAAGCTTTCGTAAATCCAGCCCAATATCTTTTTAAATGTTTTACAGGATATGATGTTATTGATGTGGAGGATTATTTAAACTAAGTCAGTTAACAACTGTGTTTGTCTGAGGAAGTTTGTGAATTTTTACATTCGAAAGCGCTTACATTAAATTGAATTAGTTCTAGTCCGGTGAATGCCCTTTGCCTGTCTGTGTCTTTAACTTAGGACCAATGCCACCCAGCCACCCTGTTTAAATGAAAATGTTTCAATTTCCAGTATACTAAAGCTCAAAGCTGGATATTATTTTGGGTAATTATGCATTGTTGCCATAGGATACGCATTTGATATCTGTCACATAGGGTATGAAAAAAATTTTTAGCTAAGAGAATTATATAAAAAACTGAAAAATGTTTTTAATTTTAGCTGCAGTAATCTTTCAAGTGCACTGTGCATTGTTGTAAACTATTTTTTTTCTAACTGTTACATGTTTTTACTAGTAGGTTTTATAACATTGTAGGTATTTATGCTGGCACTCTGAGGAGACTTTACTAATTTGAATATTATGTAATCAATCAATTTAGTATGATGTATAAAAAGACTTCTTGCCTTATGGGTAATTGTTCTGATGAAGTCCAGTTACCAGAGGATGAAAGTGCTTAACCTCTGTTGTTGTTTTATGAGTTTTTTAAGTAATAAATTTATGTTTTGAGCAGCACTCGACTCTGAAGTCTTTTCCCACCAGTGTGACTGTTCTTGGTTTCTGGATTGATTTCCTAGCAATACTTTGCTATAAAGTCCTTGTTTTAAAATGTACAACACAGTAGAAGGCTCCTCATGTAAGACTAAGCACATTTCCTCCTTTCTGTAAAATCCTGAGTACTGACATTCACTGACCTAAGTAGTTTTGTTCTTGTAAGCCAAAAGCAGTGTTCCACTAATCACCAATAATAACCGAAACAAGGAAAGCATGAGAAAACACACACTGTTCTCTATAAAATGCACCATAGAGATTTATCATGCAAAGATCCCACCTGTTAAACATGCAACACAAATAAAACACTGTACTGAATTGCAATACGTGTAGCACCAGGCACATTTGCTCTGTGACTCAATAACTAGAACACTGCAGTTCACTGAGCCAAGTAATTTAAAAATGTGATGATTAATAAGCAATTCACCAACAACAAATGAAAACTGGCAGAAAAATGCAGATTTTACCAAGTTGAGCTTTGATGGAATATGGCTAGGAGCTTGGATGACAGATGGTCACAGTCGCTACTGGCTAAAGACAGCTTCCCAGTATGTCTAGTGTCTATAGAAACAAACAGCTGCATGAGCTGTACTGTAGAGACCCACTAGCCATGCACACAAAGTGTTGTATGAGTTGTACTGTAGAGGCCCACAGGCCATGTACACAAAATGTTGTATGAGCTGCACTGTACAAGCCCACTAGCCATACACACAATCTATATGCAGGAAAAGCACACTATTAACTGCAACATACATCAGTCCCTAAATAGTGACCACAGCCATGTGAATGTCATGGTCATCATCTGAGTAATTAACAGTGTCTATGTGAATGGGCAGCTTAGAATGTAAGATAATGTGAGACTACTCACTGCCTACAGAATATAGTCCTGTCACGCAGCTACGCTCTAAACCTGGGCCTACTTGGGTGGCAGGGTACATATTGCATATTGCATGGTGCTTGACAGATGGGAAGTCAGTAAAGCCAGTAATCCATATCACTCCATGTAAAGCCTTTTTAGGGTAGCCCTTCCAGCTACAACACCTTAAATAAATAGCATCTAGAGTGCAATGCTTGTGGTTACTGCAGTGGGCATCCACCAAACTCATACAGTAGGTTACTGCATATTTTAACCATACTCATACAGTAGGTGTACTAAATATGTTAGCACAGGAGATCACATGTTGCTAGGGAACATCAAAAAATAATGTGTGCCTGCATAGTGGGGGGAGGGGCGAGTACACTACAGGCACTGATAGTCTCCACACTGTCACCTTGTAGCATACACTGTGACATACCCCAAACACAGGGTTCTCTATACTTCCATATCTTTCCCTCCTGTGTGTACATTATATAGTGGTGCATATTCAGTCTAATTTGCAACCTCTACCCTGTGTGATGCCTGTACCCAGACTGTTGTTCTTTCCTGCCCCTTAGAATGGTAACAAGATACTGGGTACCTGGGCACCCATTTGGATTTACAGTCTGCATATGCAAATGGCCAGGCAACTCAGCAGGAACATGATAACTGCCCATACTTTTTCTGCTGCTGTCTCAGTCAAATTTAGTTTGTTCTCCTTCTCTCTGCAAACATTCTTGCACTCAGGTTGTTTGCTGTTAAGACAGTAGTTGTCTGTGGAACACTCATCTGTAGATTCATAGAGTTTTGCAGAACTTTACTCCTTCAAAACATCTCTACTGTAATTGCAGTCTGATGGAGTAGGGTAACCCTTGGGTCTCCAAAGCATGTGTTAGACTACTTCTCCTATTACATACATGTGTTGCAGTAAAAGCATAACAGACTCCTGCTGGTGTGAGAGCTGGCTCACAAGCCTGTCCATGTAACTTAATATAGATTTTGCACAAAGTCATAACTTAGTTTGGCAATTGGTGGATTAAGGTTAAGCTGTTTCTTGTGGCCTAGGGTTTATAAAATTTAGCCCCTGAGGGGGGGCCTCAAACCGGAAAGGAGTCCCCGGGGTTTAGCCCCGGGGGCCCAATTCCCTTTAATCCCAACCCAAAAGAGATGTGGGTACAGTCGATCATATCCGAGGGTTACAAAATCCCTTGAAAGGTATCCCGTACCTCAACAATCCCTTCCAGACATCTCACCCGGTCAAAGGGATTTGGCAGAACAGGAGGTTTCAAAGCTCCTAGAAAAAGAGCCATCCAGACTGTGCCGGCAGCCCAAAGGTAGGACCCGGGCGTCTACTAGATTCTTTTGGTCCCCAAAAGGACGGAGATTGGAGACCAATATTAGACCTGAGCAGTCTAAACAGATTTGTCAAGAAGGCAAGATTCGGATGCTCACGCTTCAGTCCATTCTGCCCTTTCTGTGCAAGTACAACTGGATGTGCTCTATAGACCTTCAGTATCCGTACTATCACATAAACATTCACAGGCTCCAGAAGGTTTCTCCTGGCTAGGGACCAGTCATTACCAATTCAGAGCCCTGCCCTTTGGCCTCACTTCAGCCCCAGAGTGTTTACCAAATGCATGGCAGTGGTCACAGCTCATCTGAGGCGTCAAGGATTCCAGGTGTTTCGTTATTTGGACGACTGGCTCCTCTCCGCGACCAGCAGGTGTCAGCTTCTTCAGACCAGAGACTACACTCTAGCTTTGCAGGAGTTTGGGAATTTCAGTAAATTTTGAAAAATCTTCTCCTGCCTTGCCAATCTATCACCTTTATAGGCAGAATTAAACACCGTCAAAATGTTAGCCAGACTAACAGATCAAAGAATTCTGGACATCCAAAATTGTTCGATTTTATTGCAGAGCAACAAGGTCAAAGCCAGATTTATACTGAAGGTTCTAGGTCTTATGGCTGGGCCATTGTTCTACCACTGGCTCGCTTCCACATGCGTCTTCTGCAGTGGATGCTATTCACGCAGTGGTCGTACCAGTCTCGATGAGGCAAATCTTAGCCCACAGTGGGCAGAACTCATCTGAATGGTGGATATCTTCCCTCTTCTTCATCAGGGCCGACCCTTTGTTTCCCTCCTCCAGTTGCCACAGTCACTACGGATGCCTCTCTGATCGGGTGGGGGCATTATCAGGGCAGGATGGTCCACGGCGTGGCAACCCATAGAATACCATCTGCACATAAATGTCCTGGAGATGAGAGCAGTGCTTTTAACGTTGCAAGCCCTCAACGACTTTCTTCCCACGGGACTATTGCAGTACAAATGGACAACATGTCCGTGGTCTGGTACATCAACAAGCAGGCGGGACCAGGTCCTATCCGTTGTGTCGAAGCTCTCAGACTTTGGCAATGGGCAATCTCCTCTCATCGGTTTCTGATAGCGCACATCCCGGCAGGTCCAACCTCTTGGCGGACAGGCTGAGCAGATCCATTCTGATGCCTCACGAGTGGTCTCTCAATCAATCTGTAGTGGATCAGATTTTTCTGAAGTGGGGCACTCCTTGTTGCGATCTTTTGCTACCCTCAAAACAACAAGTGCCCAGATTATTTCACCCTCTTTCCCCTTCCGGGCCCAAACCCCCTGAGAGACTCTCTAACCCAGGATTGGCCCGGGGACTTTGCTTTTCCCCCTTTTCCCCTTGATTCCACAAGTCATTCAGAAAGCCACCTTTTTGAGAGCCAAGTTGATTCTCATTGCCCCTTATTGGCCTCGACAAATTTGGTTTCCGTCTCTGCATCACCCTTCTGGTGCAGCCCTGGCATCTGGACCCAGTTCGGATCTTTTGATCCACCAGTCGGGTCAGCAGCACGGCCATTCATTCTCTCAACCTCACTGCTTGGTTGCTCCATTTCCCTTTCCCCTAGCCAGGCTTCCATGATCTCTGACTCAGAGACATCTTAGTGTCTTCTTAAAGTCGTCCACTAGGACTGTTTATGCTAGCAAGTGGCGTTTTTCTATTTGGGCAAATTCCGGGAAATATTGACCCCTTTACTGCTCCTGTACATTCTGTTTTAGATTTCCTGGCGGGGGTTTTTTCATTCAGGATCCTCGTCATCTACAGTTAAAGTACAACTGGCTGCTATTTCCAAGTATCATGTTGGCTTGCATGACAATAACATTATGTCTCATAGATTATGCAAGGCCTTTCTGAGAGGATTTTTTCTCCTAAACCGCCTATAAAGCATCCTCCTCCACAATGGGATCTAAACTTAATGTTGGCATCCTTGATACTACCTCCTTCAACCGTCTGCTTCATGTTCTTTGAAGTTATTGACCTGGAAAACTATATTCTTACTGGCTGTCACTTCAGCAAGAAGGGTTTCGAGATTCAAGCTCTCTGCATTCGTTCCCTTACTTGGTTTTCATAAGGACAGGGTATCATTAAGAATAACCCTTCCTTTCTCCCCAAAGTTGTGTCTCAAACCAATATTAACCAATCTATAGATCTACCAGTCTTTTTCCCAAACTATTCTGACAGAGCTGAACAGAAGCTTCATTTTTTGGATGTCCATCGTCAGCTCAGGTACTATTTGCATAGAACTAAACAATTCAGAAAATCGGACCAATTATTTGTCTCCTATGCAGAAAACAGGATAGGTCTTCCAGTTTCTAAAGTGACCTTATCCAGATGGTTGACTTCCACCATTTCCTTTGTACTCTCTCAGAGGCAACACTATCTTCTAAACCAAAAGCACACTCAACCAGGAGTCTATCCACTTCTGCAGCCTTTCAGGATAGACTACCCATTGATACTATTTGTGCAGCAGCTACTTGGGCCACGCCTCATACCTTTGTCTCTCATTACAAGTTGGACTTGGCCTCCAGAGATAGGGCCAGTTTTGGTTCCACAGTTCTCAAGAGTCTGTTCCATTGAGCCACCCGGGATACAGGTGCTAGGCCCGGGCCCATCCAGCAAGAATGAAGGCGAGATTGACAACTTAACATTTAGAAGTTATGTACCTACCATAACGTTCCATGTTAGTTGTCTTTCTCGCCTTCTTTCTTCTCCTCCCTCCTACCCCCTGGCCTGGACAGATCTTGAAGAGTTCCTATCAGGTTGTTTCCTCCTGAGCCTTCATATGAGGACTCTTTTTATGAACTTGTTTTCCTAATTATGTTAGGTTAGTCCTTAGCAGGGTAGGTTAGCTGCCAAACGAGATCTGAGATAGTTCCGCCTTGCATCATGGGATATAGGGTTGCCTCGAGCTGGTAAAAGGAGTTCTCAAGCTAAGCAAGTGCCGAGTCGGAGCCGAGGATCGGCTCCGAACCCATCCAGCAAGAAAGAAGGCGAGAGAAGACAACTAACATGGAACGTTATGGTAGGTACATAACTTCTAATTCACTATCCTTATCCTCATTTGCATAGGATTGCCTACTAATGCATGGTTACATCTCTCACACTGAGTCCCCCCCCCCTTAGCAACCACTACTCAGTGGCCATGTTGTCTTCAGCCTGCCATTCACCTGCATGGCAGGATAAGCTTTTTAGTGAAAATGGCTATTTAAGGCTATTTTTAAATTATTTTCTTTTGTCCTAAGTCTTTCTTCTACATGAGTACTTCATCCTTGACCAGTTCGGACAATGTGTTTACTCCCTCATTTTATTTCCAGCATATTTGACCCTCTCTTCAAAGTCATTACAATCCACTCCCCTAAAATCCCACTATCCTTGCATTCTTACCTTCCCCTACTATAAATTACACATTTGAATGCAACTGTTGCTAAATGCGTCATCTCTGGACATGCTTGAACTCCTCCACCTTTTTAGGACCACATATAAAATGATATACTCTGTGGTACAATCCAACATTAGTTGGCTTGCTAACACCCCTCAGCATTCAAGTTGTAAGTCGGCACTTGCATTCTCTCAACTACTATTAAGGTGGGGATTTCTCAGTCCTGATAGATGGAGATCTCCCATTCCTCTTACCTCACTCCTACATTGTTTCCTTCAGTTTCTCATCTTACTTTTTTGACATGCCTGGAATGGGCATGGCCAATCCATTATATTTATCTTACAGCAGTCCCATTTCCTCTCCCTTAACTCTCACAGTCTACTCTAGGTTCTGACCATAACCATTTCCTTGACGACTTTATTGAATAGCCGTTCTCTCTCTTATGTTGTATTAAAAGCAAAAGAACACTAGTCCCCTGTGTGTCTTGACACGCCAAACTGGTCTCAAAAGGAACAAAAATCAAACTGAATAATAAAATAATAAAATTTATTGTTAAAAGAGTAAAGAGCTTTCACTCGCTATAACTGCGAGCTTCTTCAGAACTCCATTACAATGTAGCAATCTTGTTTAAATAACTTCTTTGGTGCCAAAATAGCGCTACATTAAAGCTACATACACAATGTAGCAAGCGTCATTCTGATAAGTATCAAGACGGAAAAAAGACATGTACTGATTGCATTCACACTATTATACAACACAAATATAAAAAATGCACATCTCTAACCCAATAACCAAACTAAAATGAATAAAAATAAAAATATCAATACTATAACTTGTTTCAAAAATTAATACATAAACAATATTAAATGATATAATAATACTGGGTATTACATAAAAATTGTATTAAATAGTATATTATATATACATTTGTAACTTTATTAATTTAATTGTAATATTGGCTTTATAGTAACAAAATCATTCAATCCTGGTGCAGTAGAAGTGTCCGTATATAACTGCCACCATATTTCTTTATAGGACAATAGACCTTTATAATCTCCCCCTCTAGAATCTATTTGAACACTTTCAAGGATGGCAAACTTAAAAGAATGTGTGTTACCACATCTTTTGACATGTCTATATAAAGCATTTTTTTCATCCTTTGTCTTAATGCTGTATAAATGTGCATATATACGTTTGTTCAGCTTTCTTTCAGTCTTTCCTATATATAATCCAGAACAGGCTGTACATTTTGCAAAGTATACTACCCGTCTGGTATTACAATTGCCTTGAACGAACCTGATATTTGTTTTATTAACATTTTCCAAGGTGGTACTACCTTCCTCTAAGATGGTGTGGCATTGCTTGCACTTCCCACACTTAATGGTGTTCTTCTGGGTCAAATGCTTGCTAATGCCACCCCCTTCAAGGTAATACTTGATGTTATGCCCCATTTTGTTGACAAAAATAGGATGGGAACCTACTATTTGAACTATTTCCTGGTCCATTAATATAATATTCCAATTACTAACTATAATTTTCTTTATTTTATTAATATGTGGACCATATTCTAAAACACATGCTCTCCCATAGTCGGTGGTACAAAGCATACTGTTTAGAATCTGATTTTCACAATTATTACCTCTACTAAGATGCTTCTGACCTAATAATGGTGTATATTTTTTACCCCATTCTTTAATAACTGATGTACATATACGATTCATCATGTTAGTGTCTTTGAAAAGCGAAGTAATATATGACACTTCTTCCAACATCTCAGATAATGTAGAGGTCATTCTGATAGCTCTTATAATTTGACCCTTAAATATATTAACAGTTTTCTGGGATGATTGCTAGAAAATTCTAAATAGCTATTAGAAAATGTGTTCTTTCTATATAATCGGGATTTGAAACAACTGTCGCCTTTGGAAATATATGTATCTAAATATGGAAGACCTTCCATATTACTTGAAGAAGTAAACTTCAAAAACTCACTACTAGAGTTAAAAAAATCCAAAAATTGTGTTAGTAAATTTATGCCTCCATCCCATAATATATATATATATATATATATATATATATATATATATATATATATATATATATATATATATATCGTTAAGGTATCGTGAATAATATTTAATATATTTATAATATTCACTTGTGAAAAGCTTTGTCTCTTCCCAATCCAGCATAACTAAGTTTGCATAAATAGGAGCACATGCAGCTCCCATGGCTACACCCTTAGTTTGTCTGAAATATTCACCCTGGAATTCAATATAATTGTGTTTCAAAACTATGGACATAAGTTCAATAATTAAACATACTTTGTCCCATTCAAATCCACCATACATTCTAATACTGTTGGCAAAGGCCGCCAAACCTGCATCTTTTGGTATAGAAGAAAAAAGATCAATTACATCCACTGTGACAAAAAGAAGTTCAGAATGCCACAAATTAACTGGATAGTTTCTCAAAAATTCCCACGAATCTTTAACTAGGTGGGAAATTCTGTCATAAATATATTTGAGATACTTGTCAATAACTGTTCCAAGTGGAAAAGTTTTAGATCTGCTTCCTGATATGATGGGTCTAAAAGGGGGGTTATCTATACATTTATGTACTTTCGGTATACCCACTATGCAGGCCAAAGTTGGATGTTCTACCTTTAAGTAGTTATAAGTGTCCATTCTAATTCTTTGATCTATAATAAATTCTTCTATATGTAAATCTATTTGTCTATAGGCTATAATAATTTAATTTAATGAGACTATCTCATAATTGCCTGAATTGTATAATAATTCATGTATTTTAGAGGTGTAGTCAGTACTGTCGTAAATGACAATACCCCCCCCCCCCCTTTATCAGGTTTCATAATTCTGATCTTTTTGTCTCTTCTAAGTTCCTGCAAAAGCTTATATTCATCTTCAGGTAAATTATAATTCATTTTGATACCTTTAAGATGATTCTGTAGTTGGTAAATTTGTCTGGACACTGATTTATCATATACTGATATAACAGGGTGCATGGGAGGCATATATGTACTTTTCTTTCTTAGTATTCCTTGATCTCTCTTGATATGAGACTTGTCATCTTTGTTATTAAATGTGATGGCTAGATTTAATTTCCTAATATATTTCTTGAACTCAGTGAGATTGTCCACAAGTCTAAACTTCGTGGTTGGAACAAATTTCATTCCTTTTGAGAAAAGCTTAAAATGTATAATATTTAATGGAAGGTCTGTGTAATTATAAATATTAAAATTTTTATATGTGTTTACTACACCTTCCCTAAAATGTACTCACTCTGTGAAATGTAAGAAGGCTTAGTTGTCTTGTCACCTGCAATATCATAACCATTGCCTTTGTTTTCTCTAATAATCTGCTCATTACCTGTGGATGTCCAAAGATCGCTACCTGATGTCTTTATTCTCTTCAAACAAATGCCAGAGGTCTCAAAAAATGTTCCTGTTGTTACTGTTGTTACCTTTAATGATACGTTTGGGGTTTGTTGAAGGACTGTAGGTGATGTTCCCTTAAGTCCCCCCCTTTTCTGTCCCATTGTTGCCTTGTATTCCCACCTTGGCATAAAAAATGTGTGCCCTCATTCCAAATATCAGGTTCATTCAAGGCAATTGTAATACCAGACGGGTAGTATACCTTGCAAAATGTACAGCCTGTTCTGGATTCTATATAGGAAAAACAGAAAGAAAGCTGAACAAACGTATATATGCACATTTATACAGCATTAAGACAAAGGATGAAAAAAATGCTTTATATAGACATGTCAAAAGATGTGGTAGCACATATTCTTTTAAGTTTGCCATCCTTGAAGTGTTCAAATAGATTCTAGAGGGGGAGATTATAAAGGTCTACTGTCCTATAAAGAAATATGGT
This sequence comes from Protopterus annectens, assembly GCF_019279795.1. Lineage (NCBI taxonomy): Eukaryota > Metazoa > Chordata > Ceratodontiformes > Protopteridae > Protopterus > Protopterus annectens. The sequence continues at coordinate 980,158,519 of NC_056748.1, read as the reverse complement.
GGCAGTTATATATGGACGTTTCGACTGCACCAGGATTGAATGATTTTGTTACTATAAAGCCAGTATTATAATTAAATTAATACATTTACAAACTTATATATAATATACTATTTAATACAATTTTTTATGTAATACACAATATTATTATATCATTTAATATTGTTTATGTATGTTAGTTTTTGAAACAAGTTATAGTACTGATATTTTTATTTTTATTCATTTTAGTTTGGTTATTGGGTTAGAGATGTGCATTTTATATTTTTGTGTTGTATTATAGTGTGAATGCAATCAGTACATGTCTTTTTTCCATCTTGATACTTATCAGAATGACGCTTGCTACATTGTGTATGCAGCTTTAATGTAGCTCTATTTTGGTGCCAAAGAAGTTATTTAAACGAGATTGCTACATTGTAATGGAGTTCTGAAGAAGCTCACAGTTATAGCTAGTGAAAGCGCTTAACTCTTTTAACAATAAATTTTATTATTTTATTATTCAGTTTGATTTTTGTTCCTTTTGAGACCAGTTTGGCATGTCAAGACACACAGGGGACTAGCGTTCTTTTGCTTTTAGTTCTGTTTGTTGTTTATTTGAATGCTTACAAGCTTTTGATTCCAGTTCTTATGTTGTATTGGATAACTTTATGTAGATACTACTGCATATACATCACACCTTTTTTGTCATTCCTTAATAACCTATATCCAAGTATGTCCACATGTCCAACCCCAGTGATGTCCAGTCTCCCGTCCTGCATCACTTCTTGTAGCTCCCCCATCTACTTACCTGCATTGCTTTCTGAGCTGTTCCTTTCCAACCTGGCTCTGTGCACTGATTTCCCTGCTGGTCTAAGACAGAGCCTATCCCTAGTACAGAGCTGGTCTCTCTCTACCAGATCCTCCTTCTTCCTTGCAATCCTTCACCTTTACCCACATCTTTCACCAGTCATTATATTCCCTAACCCTTTCACTTCACAGTATGCTGGCTGCTGGTACAGGAAAACATCAGAGAATGTCACTTCCAACCCTCTGCCCAGGCATTTCTATGCTACCTCCTTGGTTACACTCAGTACATTCTCGGATAGGGTCTTGCCCAGGCATTTCTATGCTACCTCCTTGGTTACACTCAGTACATTCTCAGATAGGGTCTTGGTGTGCTTGTGCATTACAACATGCATCTGTCCCTCCCTTGAGTGATCACCCTTGTCACAATTTCTCATATTTTATTTTATTAAGTTCAATCCCCCAGACCAGTTTCACTGTAATCTGGGCTTTCTTCTCTGCCTTGCCAAAATGCTACTTTCTCTCCTTATTTATGAGTTAACATATATATTTATTAGTGATTTTTTACTACACATATTAAGTTTTATTTAAACAGTTATGTTTTTTGAATAATTGTTTTTCAATGTTAATTTAAATATTTTAATTGTTAGTTGACACTTTTACTGTTTTACAAGTATCTGCCTTACTCCCTTTTGGGTAAATTGATTGGCCGTTGATATCACATGACACTAGGCACGGCCTTTTTAAAAAAAGTGGTTACCTTGTAGCTGATTTGTATTTTCTGAAGAAGTTATCCTATTAGGGTGATGAAAACGTGTGGAGTTTTGACAATAAACTATTCTACATTAAAGAACTTTACCTGCGGCTGTTGGATATCCTTCTTTACTGGTTTGTCTTTTGGTTACTTGTCTGCTTTGCCTTCTTTCTCTCCTTTGCCAAAATGTTTAATCTTCTTGCTGATTGAGACTCCAGTCACCAAGACCATCTTGTCTGTCATCACATTGATTCCTGGGATTTTCATTTCCTGCTCCATGCCAAATCCATTTCTATATGCAAACTTCCTATCCTGTCCTACTGCCTTGCTTGCTATCTATACTGTTTGCCTTCCTTTCTGTGTGACATCCAATGCTAATCCCATATCCCATTACCCTTTTTATTAGTGTTATCAACTTTTATGCCCTTTTACCCTCTGCTTCTCCCAAAAGACAGACTATTCCTCCCTGCCACTTTCCTCCTGCTCAGTTTGTGGTGTTGGTGTCTACATGGCACTTGTGACTCTGTTTCCCTTTCATCACTTACTAGTGAAGTCTGTATCTGGGTCTCAACTTTGGCTTCCTTGTCTTTGTTCTCTCTTTCACAGTTTCATCGCCTGTATTCTCCCATCTTTTTTGTTAGAACCCTTATGAAAACCTGGCCCCACTTCCTCTTGTCCTCTGTCTTTCCATCTCTATTTTCCAAGCACATCCTGTCTACTGGCTTCCAGCTGTGACTTTCCTGAGCCCACATTGCCCTTTCTCACCAGCCTAGCTGACCTACTACCATCGCTACTTCTTGTTTTTTTCTCCTAAACTCTCCCTCACATCTTTTGCCACACCATATCTCCCAAGAATAAAGAAACACCCTGCATCACCTTTCTCCATCCATTTTTCTTGTCCAACTAATAATAGCATGCTGTTTTTTATGCTTTTCCGTTCCTGATTCCACTTTTACTATTATTATTAGTAGTGATGTTTAAATAAATATAGCAATTTTACCCAGTCAAGTGACAATTTAACATTTAAGAATACAAACAATTATCACAAAATTTACTTACCCAACTACAATAAAAAATATTAATCAGAAGCAAATTCATCTGTCTTTAAACTGAGTATGAATTCATCATTGCTCTGTTCAGATACCGGGCCCATTGGTACAGGAACTAGTTTGTAGCATAGTGACAAACCTTTTACGAGCTATGTGTCTGCAACATAATATAATTAAAAAACATTTAGTGCTAATGAATTTAATTACATATGTAGAGTGTATTCTAAGAGGAAGTACAGAGCAAACTAAGTGTTCTGAGATTCAAAGACATAGAAGCTGTGTGTACATGGGGGAATAAATGGAGCTGCAAGTTACAACTTATATTAGCAATGAACTGACAACTGCTATGCAAGAAGGGTGGATAAATTCAAGAGGTAATGATGTGAGTGTTTTAAATGTGTGTGTGTGTATACATGTGTATATTGAGGCATAATGACTATTTTATAAGGGTTGTATTTAACATATTGCAGTAAAACTTGTGTAGTACTATGCACAATCTGGATCTTACAGTAGTGATAACCTGTAATAATGCAGTCATATGTGAATTATCTGCAGAAATATTTTTAAAATAATGTCTGGATGCCTATTAAAGACCATGTTTAAAGACTAGAAATGTGCTTTTCTTTTCACAAAAAAGGGTTCGCATGCATCTTTATGCAGAGGAGCATTTTTTTTCTGGGAAATGTAAAGTATGTTTTGCAGCTCTTAAAAATGTTATGTTTTAATGATTGCGCTCAAATGCAGAAAACTAAATATAGTGAGCCATGTTTAAGGCATTAATATTCATAGGAGGGCAGGGGGAGCTTAGGTCGCTCTGTATTCCAGTTCTAGTTATCTTTAGTAGTTTGATAATTACATAACTACTTTACAATTACTTACCTTGGTTAATCCAGCATAATTAGAGCCGGAACCAATCTTTAAAAACTGTTTATTTATTGATGGGTATGAAGCAACCTTTTTTTTTTAGTAAAAAAGTGCTCATATGCACAAGGTTTTTTATATAAAAATAAATGGTTGTTTCTACCTTTAAATATGATCTTTAAGCTAGTGGCATTTGCTTCTCAAGAGAAAGGATTTTGTGTCAAAAAGTGGAGACCCTTTCTGGATCTTTACCAGATAAAGCTTTGGAAGTGCTGAAAGAATTGTTGCAAATCCTTTGGATTTACTCTGGGAGTATAAGAAATCTAGTATGTGTTTATCTGAGGGTTGCAAAGCAGCTTTGCTGAAGCACAAAATCAGAACTACAGGCATTGATGTATTCCACTGAGAAGTTTTAAAAATGGATTAAAGCTGAACTTTAACTTACTTGTATTATCATTTGGATGAGACATTAAACTGAGGGCCCCATCTGCTTGAGTTGATGGTAGCTCAGGTAAATGTAAAAGATCATATGGCACCTATCAAAAAGAGTAAGGGTCCTTCATTTATATACAAAAATCTCTTATTTACAAAATATATGCATATTTACAAATATTTACATATGTACAAATATATAAATATACAAATCTATTTACACATATTCATAATTTTCTTTACAATCATGCTAAACTTTCATCCCTATTAGATCCCCATTCCTTTTTCCATAACCACCATCTGATTTTACTTAATATTTTTGCTAAAATTCACTTACCAATAAACATAATTTCATTTATTCTTTCCTCCCATATAACTCATATAACATAAAATAATATTTTTATATATTCTTATAACACCTTCTTTACTTCTATTCTTATAAATTCATATTTAATCATACCCATTTTTTATCAATTTAATTTATATTAGTTTTCTCTTCTTGATAATGTAAACATATTCTATCACTTTTCTTTTTGTATGGCATATTTCCTTTTACTGGCAATTTATATATTACCAGTGTACATAAAAAAATCTTGACATTCTACTTTTTGATTACACCATTTCCTTCTTATTTTTATAGCTTTATTTTTTTAATCTGTTAGATTTTACCATCATTTTACATAGTAATATTTTATCATTACATTCTTATCCTGTGCTTTTTTATATTTTTCTATATCATCACTTTTTATTTTCCTCAACATTTTATTTCTTCATTTATACACTCTTTTTTTCTTTTTTATCATAGCGGAAAATTTATCATACTTATATTTATACAGTTTTACTACTAATCTCTCATCTTTTTCATTTATCCATTTTAACACTTTGTACAAATTTGATGAAGCAGTGTATACCACTGTGTTAATTAACCTTAAACCTCCTTCCTTCTTTATATGCAAAACTCTTGTTTTTCATCTAGAACCCAATATAAATGAAAAAAAGTCTGGAATAATTCCTTTTCAAATACTGTTGACAACATAAATACATTTGCTAAATATACTATTTTTCTGATCAATACTGAATTTATCAAATAAGCCTTGTTCCTGAATGATAATTTATATATTTTCTAGAAAATATGTTTGTTTTATTTTCCCATGGAATTCTACTTACATCTTTGTTCCCAAATGTTATACTTAACACAGAAATTTCATTCATTGTAAAATATATATCTCCAATTTTTACTACATCACCTAAACCTTTACTTTCCTCTTTATTTAAAGCCACCCCATCATCTCTAGACACCAGTTTGTGCAAATTATTACTTTTTTATCCAAATTTTGTTGTTTTCTTTTTGCAGTTATTATAATGTCATATGCATATGTTAACAGAACTGGAATTCTTAACCCTTCAGATGTTATATACCCCACCTTCTTCATTTTGTAATTTATTTCACATACTATTGCATTCATAACTAATGCAAAGAGTATACAACTCACTGGACATCTTCATCTGTACCTCTTTGCCATTTACAAGTATTTTTACTTTATTATTATTACTATACTCTGACATACACCATTTTCTAACTCTCTCACTTATATTCTTTCATTATTATGCATAATGCTTCATGTTTAATTGTGTCAAATGCCTTATTAAGGTCTCCTATTATGATTTTGCTTCTTCTTTTCTGTTCATAACATGCCCCACAGTTTCTCTAACTATCATTAAAAATTCTTGACAACCTTTCCCTTTATGCTATATATGCTATCTTCCATAATATTTTCCATTTTAGTTTTAAATGTCTTTTGTAGTATTTTCATAAAGATCTTATAATCATTATTATTCCATACTACTGGTTTTCCATTTTTTATCTTCCTTCTTCCGTAAGAATTTAAGTATTCCACTACATAATTATAAAACCTAAATTTAACAATTCATTCAAATTTTTTAAAAATATGCTTTTTTGCCAATCCCTTAAATTTGTGTACATTTCATACTCTATTCTATCTGGGCCTGCAGCCAATCTATATTTACTTGTCCTAACACTTTATGTAGCTCATTTAAATAAATCTCCTTTTCCAACTGTTTATTCTAATATTCTGATAACGTTTTTAACTTTTAATGTTTTTCACTACCTTATTTTTTCTTTAAATATTTCTAGTACATATTGCACTACACTATTCACAGGATTTCCTTGAGTTCTTTCTATTTCTCATTTTACATTTTTTTTATTTCTCTTATTACACTACCATCTTCCTTTATTAAATCTCTTTAAGTAACTTGATAATTCTCTTTTTCCTTGTAAAAATATCTTTGCTTATATAACAACTCTTGTATTTTTTCTTGATTTCTTTCATATAATTATTTTTTCTTTGTCAAAATACTTTATATCATCATGTTTTAAATCTTCTAATACATTGTTATATGTTCTTTTATATTTTATTATCTCTACTTTTCTCACATTATATTGCCACCTAAAAAAATATATATTTTTCCTTAAATATCATCCACCATTCAGACCGGTATGTATAAAATGTGCTCATAGTAATATGCTATTTCTATAACTGTATTACTAATCTCTTTCCTTCTTCATTCCATACTTTTTCATTTACCCTCTTTATTCATTTGCCTATTTTTCTATAGTCCATGTTTTCCTTTATCTCTAGCCATATTACAAGGTGATCAGAAAATCCTGTTTTAACTACCTCCCCTTCTCCTATATAATCTATTTCAGTTCTATACATCCCCATTTTATAAGTCCGTGATTTTTTGCCCCAAGGTTTTAAATTACCACATCTTGTAACTTCATATCATTTTCTTTCTTTTTATGCTTGCCTCTTAAATCACAATTATAGTCTCCTGTTATTATAATATTCATATTTATCACTTGTAATTCTGTGGTGGTGCAGCGGTAGTGTTGTTGCCTCACAGCAAGAGGTTCTCCCGATCGATTCTCGGCTGGAGTGCGGGGAGTGCCTTCTGTGTGGAGTCTGCATGTCCTCCCCGCGGTTGGGTGGGCATTTGAAAGACATGCGTAAATGGGCGTGCCTTCGTTGAAGGTTGAACGTCGAGCTGGCACCTCGGCATTCATCAAAATCTACTGCCAATCATTAGCGGACTGGAGTTTGCTGTGGTGACCCCTAACCGGGAAAAGCCGAAAGACAACAACAGCAACAACATATTTATCACTAAATAGTCTAAAATCTGATGCAACAAGTTTTCTCTTTCTTTATAATTAACATAAGCATATGATGCTGTAATTCTATATACGTGTCCTTTCCATTTTAAATCTAAAATGGTTAATCTTCCAGTTTTTGCTAAAATTACATTTAATATCTTTACTGTATTTCTACAGAATATGGATATTCCAGAACATCTCTCATTTCTCAAATTCCAGATTATCTTTCCTTTCCAGAGTCTCTCTGTTTGTAATCTTTCTTCATTTAAAAAAAAAAATCTTGTGACTTCTAATATAATTACATCTATATCATATGTATAACACAGCTCCAAATTTCCTATTCTTATTATTGCATTCTTAATATTATTCATGTTTACAGAAAGCACTCTAAACTTTTCATTTTCCCCTTTCCTTAGATTCCTGGTTTCATAAATTCATAGCTAATTACTAGCCCAGTTTTCTTAATTGGCCATTCTAAGCCTAACCAATTCCCTTCCCAAAGGTGAGAAACATTGCATCTTGTGTCTGTGAGTTAAACACCTTAGCCAATATACCAAGCCCCAATCATTAGCATAATATATTTTTTTCATCCATTTCCTTTCTTTTTTGTACTAATCCCACATTTTCTTTTCTGTCTTTTATCTTTTCCAATAGAATGTTTCCCCTTTTACTATCTCCCAGTTTATGTCTTCTTAATCATTTATTTCAGAACTTCATTCTGTCATCTTTATTATTTTTCTTCAGCTATTTATTCTGTTTTTACTACTTCTAAAATTTCTTCTTTATTCAGTTAATCCTGTTTCTTTTTCTTTTTGCGTACTTTTATTTTCATTTTTCCAATCCATTCATAAATGTCTGATTTTGTCACATTTTTTCTTTTGCATCATGTCTCATTTTCCCACAAAAGTAACATTTTCTTTTGCCACAGTTAGTTATCAAATGTCCTTCTCTTCAGAAAAAAAACATGTAAACATGTTTGGGTTGTCCCTAGTATTTTACAACACCCCTATTACCCTCCACATTTATCATGCTTGGTATATGCATATTTTTTTCTCTTTCTATTTTTAACACAATATTTTAATCCCAGCCACCTGTCTATAAACCCCTTTTGTCATAAACTTCTCATCTCCATCAAACCATTTTCTTTGAAATATTTCCTCAGAGTCCTGCACACATCCTTCAATTTCAATATGTTCTTTCTCCTTCATTTCTTTCACCAGTCCATCATCTCCTTCTCTCTCCATCTACTTCACTGTTTCTCCAGGCTACCTCTATGCCAGGAAAGTAAACAAAGTACTCTTCCAAAATGGGTCCTACTCACAACAATGGCAAGAAGAGGAAGTTCCCAAATGCCCCGGCCCAGTTTCTGCTATACGTATAAATACCACCTCAAGTTTCCCCTGAAAAGAGGCTACTACTAACTCGGTCAACAGAAAAAAAATAAAATAAAATAAATTATATTAAGCAAGTTGGTGTGTGTGTGTGTGTGTGTGTGTGTGTGTGTGTGTGTGTGTGTGTGTGTGTGTGTGTGTGTGTGTGTGTGTGAACTGTGATTTACCAACAGTGGAGAAACTTACAGTAACTCTGTTGCAGATCAATACAAACTTCAGTCAACACAAACTGACTGTTAGGAGGGGAATGTGGCTTATCATTTATTGGAGTAAGGTATCTGACAACCATTTATTCTCCAAGCACAGATGAAACAAATGGCTATATTACTAGCCACCACAAAGACATTACAGAAACTGAGTAACAAACACTTGGTACAGTTAAAAGTAAAAACATTTTATTTTATTTATTTTTTCCAAGTAAGGCCAGTTCAAGCACTTCAGAACTGAAGTAAGGCCAGTTCAAGCGCTTCAGTGCTTTCACACTCATGGACTGTAATAACTGCTTGCTACAAAAAATTAAAAAGAAAGAACATTTTTCTTTCTCAAATAGAATTGAAGGGGAGTGCTACACTGCGGACAGCCCCAGAGCGAAACCTCTGCCTAATACTACCAATAAATTACATGACTAAATCATTGACTAAAATGTTGCTAGTTGATAAATCACTGTTTTAAAAATGAGCAAGCTAATTTAGTAACTGTTCGGTACCTATGGATGTGCAGATATTATATTTTAGATATGAGAAGATGGGATACTTTGCTAAACATTGTCTAATTAGTTACAGGAATGATGTACATACTAAAAATGTGATTTCTAAGTAGCATACCGATAATGAAAATGTAAATGCTGTGCATATCAAAAATGTAATTTCCAATTAATAAATTGATGATGAAATGTGATAAAGTAACTGTTATAATAGCAGGATCACCATACTGACTTTGTGCTACTGCTATATTGGCCACATGTACAGTACAGACAGGTGTAAATGAACTAATGAGCTACTTGATTCTGGTTGCATGGTCAAATTTTTAAAGGAGCCATATGTCTGTAAACATAAAACAAGTGACAAGTGGCTGGGGAAAATAATATGTCTGTGGCAAGTGGAAATATTCTGAAACATGGAGAAATTCAAACTCTGTAGGGTAAGGTACTACATCCTATAGCTTGGTACCTAATTAAACATGTAATATCAGAACTGGCTCAAATTCGAAAAAAATATATATATATTGGTTATACACAGGTAGAAATAGCATATGGAGTACTCTTCTTACCTGACAAATGCCCATCTCTCACTCCACTCCTACAATGGTATGCTGCCAAAAGGCCCCTTCACTCATCTTACACAAATCTAATTCAGGTCAAAAAATCATACAGTGCATTTATTCAGTCCATGTATTCCACATCTCTATCAAAACTGTAGAACACCCTTCCTTATACTATTAGGCTAATATCCTCCAACATCTGCTTCAAAATCAAACTAAAGGATGATCTGTTTCATTCCTGGCACTGCTTTTCTTCCAGTTTACCTGGCTAAACTCACCATTACATCCTTCTCTTTTCTTCTACAGCTATTCATATATTATATCCAAGTTTTATTTCCTTTAACTCTACTCATTCACGCTTATCATGATGTCTGTCTTTTGTTATACTAGAATTCATCAAATTTACACTGTCTCCCAACCCTAAACTGTTACCTTTCCACTTACACTAACCCCCTGTCTGCAAACGACTCCAACAATCTTCCCTTTAATAATGCCTCCTTGCTCTTCTCTTCCTACCTGTAATCTTTTCCACATTCGTTAACTACCCCATATCTCTCCTTTGTATTTTACACAGCTATTCTTTCTCCCTTCTGCTGAAAAAAAATCATTGTGCTAAGTCATTCATTTTGTTATGTTGTATAATATTATATTTTTTCTGTGTTACCTACATTTTTTCTTTTAGTTTCAGAATGTGTAATTTCATAGAGCTTTTCTCCCTGGGCCTAGGATAAAAAGGGGTCTTATATAGCCCAGTCTGACCATCCTGGTAATTGAACAAAAATAAATAAATTGGTCAGTATGTTCATAGTTCAAAGCATTGTGGAAATTATGGGGAAGGTAGCACAGTTAGATACTCTGTGGCAAAAATATATCCTTAGTAAAAATGGGTGCATAAACACAGCAGTCTGACACACTGTTAAGAATCTGCAATCATGAATATACCCCTAGTAAAAGTTGGGGTGGGTTAAATCAGTCTGAGACAATGTTAAAAATCAGTCTTGATAATTATTTATTTTATTTATTTATGTATTGACATTTGTTAACTGGGTTAATCCAACTGAGCCAGTGCTCCATTTTCAGTGGAGACCCAAGCAGAAAAGCTCCAGAAATAATACAAGTTTTGATATTTACAAAATATTAAAGCATGGTCACAGAAATATAGTACAAGTCAAAAATTTGTGTACAGCAGTACAATGCATAGGTAAAATAACAGTTAACAAGTACAATTTCCAAAATTTGAGAACAACAGTATATATCATAGGCCAAACAACAATTAAAAGGTTTAGGGAACATTACACTAAGGAGTGCAGTATGAATACAGTTTGCTAGAGCAAGTGCAAGGAGGACAAAGAGATGATAAGGAAAAGCAGATACGATGAGAAGAGGGGAGACTAGTTCAAGTGGGGGTCTGACAAGGGCATGAGCAAGTCTTCAGGAGAAAAAGTTTAGTTCTTTCTTAAACAGGTATTTATGCTGAATGCTTCTTATGTTGACAGGGAGTGAGTTCTAAACATGGGCTACAGAGTATCTGTAAAGTGTCTTACCAATGTTTTTGTTGGGTTTGTATAACTGAAGGAGGTGTTTACTGGCAGTACAGAGGTGACGAGGGGGGCTATAGAAGGAGACTAAATTGGAGATGGAGGAACAAGATGAGGGTTCATATAGGATAGAGTGTGCAATATGTAGCTGGGGTATAAGTAGCTGTTTGGAGAATTCTGGCCATTGCAGTGACTTAAGGGCAAGACAGTGGTGAGATTTGTAAGGAAGGTTGGCGACAAATCTGGCAATTTTATTATGTTTGCTTTAGTTTAGTGATAAGAGATGTTTGGACATGAGTAAGGATGGGGCAGTGTAAAGAAGGCAGGGTAGGAGTAGGGCCTGAGCGAGGGAGGGTTTGGAGGAGGGTGACAGAAAACTTTGATTACGAAAGAGAAGTCCAAGTTTCTGGTGGGTCTTTTTTTATACTTTGTTGAATATGAATATCAAATTTTAATTAATCGTCAATGATAACTCCAAGTAGTCTAGTATGGGGTTCAGGTTTAATAATGGTACTGTTGAGAGAGGATATAGAGAAAGAGGCTTTGTGCTGAGCAAGTGTTTTAGGGAGGAAGTGGAGGAGTTTGTTTTTTATGGACTTAATATGATTTAGTTATCAGAGAGCCAGGTTTCAACAGAGGAAAAGGTTTGCTGTGTGAGATCTAGTAGATCAGGGATGTTGTGGGCAGAGGTAATGAGGGTGGAGTCATCAGCGTACTGTAGAAGTATAAAAAGGTTAGTAGCAGAGTGAAGTTTATTAATGAATATATTAAACAAGAAGGGTCCCAGAATTAGAAAAGAATAGGAGCAGAACCTTCGAAAGGAACTAGAATCTGATTTGACATGAATGAATAAGAACCTGTTATTGAGTCTTACCAAAAACCCCAAGTTGTTAAGTTAGTGAAAGAAATCTGTGCAGAAACTGAAAGGGAAGAATCTTTTATTGCTGGAGGTGGCTTGATAAATAAATTATCAAGCTGAGGTAAGGACGCTGCTTATTTGGTTGGACATGTAATTCAATAAATGGTAAATGAAGTGAGTGGTGAGATCGGGAAAAAAACAAAACAAACTACTTTAAACACTGTTGCACCCCCATGTGGGGGGTGCCCCCCACAACCCCCTACTTAAATATACTAACTCTGAGATTGCACTACAGTGGGGAAAAGGATATATTTCCTTATCCCCACTGTAATGTACTTCGGTGACTCGGCTTTTGCGAAAGTGCACTGTCGATGTAGTGCACTTTCGCTTAAGAGGGTTCAGTCTTCTGTTTGTCGAGATAGTGTGTTTTCAGCAAACAGAAGTAGACCAATATATATATATATATATATATATATATATATACACACACACACATTTTTTTTTAAATATTATAGTTAATTTTGATTTTCCATGGATACCAGTAAGTTATTCTTGATATGGATTGGCAGCCCATTGACAGGCATGGGCTACCGTGGCCACTATTTGCACATGCTACAAAGCCTGCAAAAAGAGGGAGAGAAACAAAATCTTGCAATTGACAATGCGGTAATAATCCTGCAAGAGTGGGAAGTTGTGGGCATGTAGTAATAGGTCCTTGACAAAGGAAGGTGGATTTATTGAGGGCATTCAAAGGGTGGGCAGGTTGTCTTTAAATGTATTTTATGTATTTCAGATGATTTATAGGTCTCTTTTCTTGCAGATGGTGGTGCAAAGCTGGGTATTTCAGTTGCTGGAGTGCTACACAATGGGGTCTCAGATGGTGTCAACACAGAGTTCGTATCAGCCGATGGGCTGAAGGAAGTGGTATCATCAGGTGACGGATGTTGCTACAAGGGGGATTTTTGATTGCTGGAGGGGCATGTAGTGAAGTCATCGGCACTGTTACAATTTTACCTACTCAGTTCGGTGAGAATTTCTGCGATATGTGAGCACTGTGGGGACTAGTAAGAATGTGATACGTCAGTGGTCCGACGAAGCAAGTTTAATTATGAGGAGGTTGGGGACATCTACAGGTGAGGTAGAGTCATTCCTGAGGACAGTGAGAGGGGTCTTTTCACCTTTTGCTTACTGGGAGAAAGTGTTTGGAATGGGGGAGTATAAGGACATGGGGTAGAGTCATAACTGAGGTTGGGTTGGATTTTGGGAACTTGATGACTGATTAGTTAGACTCGCCCCGAGACCAGTGAGGGTTTTTTTTACCTTTTGGTTTTACTGGGAAGAGGGGTTTGGAATAGGGGAGTAAAGGGATGTGTGAATTCACTGACATGGATGGGGTTCGTCTGATATGGGGAAGGGGAGTTTGGAATGGGGAATACCAGGATATGTGAACTCACTGATGTGGATGGGATTTAGTGTGAAGGCATTAGGAATTTTAAATGGTAAGCAAGGTTCGAGACTTAACTGGCTTACTGCCTACATACGGGAGGACCTCTGAGTGTTAAGTTTTCTTAGGCGGTTTGGTTGCAGTAGGATACGGCCTTAGCCTTATAAATATTGTGTAGGTTTCACAGTGGTTTGAAATAGGTGGGCAGGTATTCAGTGGTACAGGTGCCAGACAGGGAAGGCATGTTGGTTAATTTCAGTTTATAGCATCCTGAATTGTGTAGATTAATTTGTTACATGGATAATAGAGGGGATTTTCTATTGAATTAAGGAGTGTGGGGATATTATGTAGGACTATTTGTCTCTTATAAAGGGAGGTAGTGATTGTGGAGCTATGGTGGAGCAGGACTGGGGAAGGATAGGTTATTTAGTTTGTTTGTTATTCCTTTCCTTGGACTGATAGGAGGTTGTATGTTAGATATGCCACTTTTAAGAGTAGGTTGGGTTTGATGGGCATTGCAGGTAAGTGAGTTTTGGGGATAAGTAGGTTGTAGGTGTTCCAGTGGCTAGGCTGAAGTTATTGTGATTAAGCAGGGCATGCTTTTGGGTCTCCTAGCAGATGTTTAGGATTTGTTCCGTTATTGGATGCAAAGATGATACATTGAAAGGAAAGTTTTAAAGGGGAACTCCAAGGGCAAGCAGTGGATTAAGGATGGTGTTGAGTTTTGGTAGCTGCATTGGATTGGTCAAGGGGATTTGCATTGGTTTGCAAATGTGGCAGGAGGATTGGGTTGGGGCATACTTTTGGGGAGATTGGTTTGTGGCTTGTCTATAAAAAGGGTAGGGGAGCTGTATGTGGGATGTGGGACTTTGATGTTGGTTTTAATTTAGCAGACAGCATTATCAGGATAAGTTGGGGGGATAGGCTTCATTTTCACTTGGTTGATATGATAGTGATATGGTTTGTTGATGCTGTCAGCTGAGGCATGTGAGGTTGGGTTAGAAGGATTAGATGTTTATGGCAGGATTCAGTGGCAGCTTTTATAAGTAAAGCATATGGAAGGGTGTTGCTAGCTTGATCAAGTTGTGTTGCAGCTACCAGGGATTTGGTGATTGATGGGATGGACTGTTGAGTTATTTGGTTCAGGCTTGTGAACAAGGTGGGGCATTTCAGTTGGTCAAGAAGGTTTATCTGTAATTAGTTCAGTTCCATGGGTGACAGGGTTAGGTTAATTTACTAAATTTTGGGAGGTGGATCATACTGGAAGGGTAGGTTTGATAGTGTGAAGTTTGGCAGACATTGCCTATTGTCAACGTAAGCTGGTTGCAAGGGCTGGGTTGGTATATGGAGGGTCATAGGCCTACAGTTTGTGTGCTGATTGTTTCATGGATGTATTGATGTCATTAACAGGGTGGTTTTGGTTGCCAAATGCTTTCTTGCCTTATAATGGATAGTAGGTATGATGGCAGGATTAATAGACAATCGATCCATTATAAATGAAATCTCATTCTGGTCATTAGTATATCCATTGGATGGAAAAAGGGGATGCAATTAGACATGATGGCATATCATTGCCCTTGTTTTGTTTTGGGTGTCATTGGGCTTCTTAGAGTTCTGGTGTGGTTTCGCCTGGGATGGGTTAGCGTTTTGGTGGTGCATTTGGCAGGTAATGACCTGGGAAATATTGTGAAGCTACTATTGGTGGCTAGGTAAGTGAGAGTTTAGCCAATATACAGAGATTATGCTAAGTTGTGATGTTATTATTTGCCACTTTAGCATTGTAAAGGGATCAGCTTTAATTTTGGCCAATTAGGCAATTGGCTACTTTGTCTATTTATGAGTTAGAACTTTGGGTGATGATGACACTGATCTAGTTTGGTTAGAGAGGATGTTGTACACCGAATTATGTTTTAATGCTGTTTAATGAGCTATTAGGTTGGAAATTTGGTAGGAGAGAGGGGTAACAGCCTGGTCAGGCTGGTGGGTGAAGAAGAGTGACAGGCTTGCCCTCTTCTGCTCCCCCTGAGGTTTTGGATGTTCATTTCAATTAGTTGGGAAAGGAAAGTGAGTAGTTGGAGGTGGCTTTATAAATAAATAACCAAGCAGAGGTAAGGACACTGCTTATTTGGTTGGATGTTTAATTCAATAAGTGGTAAATGAAGTTAGTGGTGGGATGCTGCTTCATAAGTAAAATAAGTGAGTGGAGGTATGGAAGCTGCTTGTTTGGTTAGATGTGTAATTCAATAAATGGTAAATGAAGTGAGTGGTGGGATGCTACTTCACAAGTAAAGTAAGCAAGTGGAGGTATGGACGCTGATTACTGGGTCAGAATTAGCAAGGTCACAATGTCCTGATTAACATTATAAGAATGTTGATGGTGAAATTAAAATCATCTATACTATGTTTCATTTGTAATTAATAAATATTGTTTAACAAAGTTATGTTTATGAAGTTTAATAAAGGTCGTCAAATGTCATTCGGTGTGATATGTTTATTGAAGGGGACCGGGACAAACAGTTGTTGGTCTTTGGCTGAGTCTTTTTATTCTTAATAGTTAGATTATGAAATTTTCATAACTCACTCTAGGCATGTTTAGTTAGAACACAGAAAAAGAGGCTCAACATTCATATAATGTCATCAACAGGAAAACAAATATAAAAATACTATGGCAGGAGGCTGTGTCACTAAAACCAGTAAAATGAGTCTTCATACTCTTAATACAAGAGCTGAACTTACTAGAGGTCATTATAAAATATTCTGCAATTAAGGTTGTCATAAATCACAGTTTAGTTATTCAAAACTCTGTTTTTGTATCATTTGCTTTAACAAATATTTCACTGTGTAGATCAGAGCATGTGTATGTACATTTAAGAAGCATTTCCATAAGTAGCACATGCATATAAATACTGAGCACATGCAGGCAGCAGTGCCATTTTTGAGAAAACAGCCACAGTGTTAACATGCATGAGTGTGGTAGTCAGTCTGTTTATAAGTTTATTTAAGTTTAAAATACAAAGCCTCACTTCTGATGTGTTTGTGTGTAATAAAGTTGCTTGAACAGAAGCCACGAATGTTTGTTTTATCCTGACCAGATGAGCAACATGGTGTCAGAACTGGGTTAGAAGAGCAACCTCTACAAGCCATGAAGTGTAGAGTTGAAGGTGAGGACTAGGTTGAGTGAAATGGAGCACAGACAAAAGACAAAGGGCAAGAAACAAGCTAAAGATAAAGAAAAATGCACAAATGATTTATTTGGCAAAGAAGCTAAAATGGCAAATTTATAAGGCACAAAATGCATTATTAATCAAACGAGTAGCACAAAATGTATAATTAAGCAAATGAAAGGCACATACTGCATTATTAATTAAATTAAATTTTTGAAACCACAATATTTGATAAAACTAGCAAAACTATTCATATGGGGCTCAGTATTACCTTTGGTTTTCATAACGAGCATGTTTAGAGTAAAATGGGCACAAGAAAAGTACACTGAGCATGATAACAGATTAAAAGAGCAAAACAAATACAATAAAAGGGCAAAATAAGCTTAAGGAGCAAGGCAACTGCATGTTTTTTAGTAAAGGACCATGTTTGGGCACAAACTGCTATTTTGCATTGACAGAAGCCATTCAAAGCATAACTGGAGTTGTTTGAAGTATCTCAGAGTGTGCAAAGTGTTTTCAGAGTGCGTACAATTATTTCAAAGAGTTTGTTGTGCTATTGGGCATAGTTACAAGTACTGGCATAACGTTCTGGCATATATATTTATGTGTGTATGTTCATACATGATTTCAAGCACCTTCTCTGCTGTGTGTTGATATGGCAGAGGCATTTCCTAGACCAAGTCCACCTGTGTTTGATCTTAATATAGCAGAGAATTGGAATGTATTCGAGCAGAAATACAATATTTTCATACAAGCAGATTTTTCTGACAAAGATGCACATACAGGGGCATTCATTCTGCTTGCCTTAGCTGAGTCCGAGGCCATTGAAAGAGAGCATTCATTTGTGTATGCACAAGAAGTATATGCAGGAGAAGGGGCAAACCATCATATTGTAGTACCGGCTGAATCAAGGGAAGACCCGAGTGCTTAAAACACAGATTTAGAGAAATGTGCAATCCCCAGACAAATGTTACATTAGAGAGGCACTTATTTTATACAAGAAACCAAAAGCCAGATGAAACTTTTACAGCTTATATCACTGACTTGAGAAATAAGGCCAAAATGTGTAGATTTTGTGACTTGAAACATGAGTTAATAAAGGACAGGCTTGTGTGAGGTGTTAATAGTGCTGCAGTGAGAAAGATTTTGCTTTGTGACAGTGATTTAACATTAAGCAAAGCCATAGAGATTTTCCAAATCCATGAGCTCACAGAAAGGCACACAAGTATGCTTCTGAGTGATAAGAGCATGGTTTCAGCAGCCTCTAGAGCAAACATAGACAGCATGCAATATGTGGCAAGCAGAAACAGGCCTAAGCACATGGCAGCAGCAACCCCTGTGGGTGCGGCAAGATAACCCCAGAGCTTTCTAGCAAGTCTCAAGACTAGCTTAGTGAAAGGAACATGCTCAGTACGGTATAAGTGTGAGTCAGCAAAACTCAAGTCAAGTCTTATTGTTAACTGTCGTAGCTGTGGAGCGAATCATGAGTCATAAAGAGAGAAGTGCTTAGTATTTGGTAAGCAATGCCACAAGTGTAAGAAATGGAACCATTTTCAAAAGTTTTGTAAGTCAAGCAAGCCTCATTTAGTTATTAAGAAAGGTCACTCAAGAAAGCAAGTTGACCATATAGGGAGCTGTAACCCAACTTTCTATATAGATGGTATATCAGTGGTCAGTGAAAAGGTTAGTGCAGTAGATTTTTTGGCAAAGAATGAAGTATTTTGTACTGTCCTGATCAATGGTAAACCCTTCAGAGGTGAAAGCAGACACTGGTTCAAAGTGTAATGTAATGTCAGCAGAAACATTTGCTAAAGTGAGGCTGGTGAGCAACTTAATTTGGTCAATTGTGTGAAGCTTGTTGCTTATGGAGGTGAGATTCAAACTGAAGGCTCAGTAGTGCTTTCAGGCTATTCGGCTGGTAAAAGTTATAGCTTGCAGTTTTATATAGTCTGAAGACCTGTGCAGTTATTACTAGGCCTCAGAGACAGTTTGAGAATGAAACTGCTTTCTTTTGCCAATAAAGTACATCATGTAACCGCATGTCCTAGTTCCAGCTTCAATCATAGTATTTTCTCAGTGTATGTAGATGTTTTCGATGACAAGCTAGGCAAACTTCAAGTTGTGTACTCCATGAAGTTAGACCCAGAGGTCAGTCCAGTGATCAGACCAGCAAGAAGACTTCTAATAGCTATGCAGAACAAAGTCAAAGTCCAGTTAGGCAAAATGGTGCAGCAAGGTGTGATTTGTCCAGTCACAGAACCAACTGAGTGGGTATCTTCCATGCTAGCTGCTCACAAGAAAAATTCAGATGAAATCAGAATATGTATTGACCCAACAGACTTGAACAAGGCATTAAAAAGACCTCATCATCTTATGCATACAGTCAAGAAGATTGCAAACTTCATGCCAAATGCCACTGTTTTCTGCCTTAGATGCAAAGAGTTCATTTTGTCAATTAATGCTTGATCGCAAATCTTCATTACTGACTACATTCAGTACCCCATTTGGTAGGTACAGATACCTCAGGATGCCTTTTGGAATACATTCTGCCAGTTAAGTCTTTCAGTGTGCAATGGAGCAAATTTTTTCAGGCTACCCATGTGCAATAAGAGTTGATGATGTACTGGTTGGAGGTAATGGTGAAGCAGAGCATGACAGAAACCTCAGGAAAGTTCTGAACAGTGCGTGCGACGTGAATTTAAAGCTCAATCCTCTGAAGTGCAAATTCAGACTACCAGAAATTATGTAAGCCATTTATTTACCAGCACAGGCTTATGACCAGTCCCTTCCAAGCAGGCAGCCATTCTTGAGATGCCAGTTCCAGACAATGTCCAAGCCCTACCGTTTTTTCTTGGTATGGTTAACTATTTGGGCAAATTTATCTCTGACTTTAGTGAGTTATCAGCACCTTTAAGAAAGCAGACACACAAAAATGTTGCATGGTCATGGTTAGAACAACACCAAAGAGCATTTGATAACCTCAAACAACAAATTGCTAACCCACCTACATTAAGATAATATGATGTCCACAAACCAGTAGTTCTTTCCTGTGATGGTTCAAAGTTCGGTCTTGGTGCAGTTATTCTTCAAGAAGGCAGACCTATTGCCTATGCATCTAGAACTCTTACCCAAACTGAGATGCAGTATGCTCAAATTGAGAAGGAACTTTTAGCAAATGTGTTCGCATGTTCAAAGTTCCATGATTATATTTATGGCCGAGCAATCCAGATAGAAACTGACAATCAATCTCTAGTTACTATTTTAAAGAAGCTTATGATACAGCTCCAGCAAGACGACAAAGAATGATGCTTAAATTGCAAAAGTATAATTTCAAAATGGTCTATACAAAGGGTAAACTTCTTTATCTGGCTGATACCTTATCCAGATCACCCAGAAATACCACAAAACAACTTGATGCAGAGAATTTTGACTTTGATGTCATGGAAGTGCATACTTTTTCTACCACAAGACTTGATGAGCTAAGAGATCATACAAAGACTGATCCAATTTTGCAAAATCTCAACCACTTTATCAATGAAGGATGGCTGTCAAAACAATCCTGTGTACCACCAGAAGTACAGCCTTACTTTTCATATAGAGATGAGATGCTGATGGAAGATGGTATCATTTCCAAAGGTCCAAATGTTATTGTCCCTACTTCCTCACAGTGTGAATACATTCAGATTTTGCATCGTGGCCATCCAGGTTGTAATTCTAACAAAAGAAGGGCAAGAGGACTAGTATTTTAGCCTTCTCTAGCAAAAGACATTGATAAAGTGCTTTCTTGTTTTTCTGTGTGCAACAGTACTAAGCCACATTTGCAAAAAGAACCACTTCAGCTAGGCCAAATTCCTGAACTACCTTGATCAACAGTAGCAACTGACATTTTGAGTAGAGCAGTCAACATTACTTAGTGTTGGTAGACTCTTATTCGAACTGGTTTGAGATCAATTTGCTACTTAACCTAACATCCAGTGCTGTTACTACTAAGATGAAACACCATTTTTCAGTCCATGGTAGTTCACACAAAGTTATTTCTGACAGTGGCTTCCAGTTTACCAGTCAATTGTTTCAGAGATTTGCTCAAAAGTGGGACTTTATCCATGTTACTAGCAGTATTAAATATCCTCAGTCAAATGGCCTTGCTGAACATGCAGTACAGAGTACAAAGCAATTACTGGAGAGGTCAAGTATGACAATACTGATATCTTCTTGAATTTACACAATCTCAGGAATATACCCCGTGACAACCAACTAGATTTGCCTGCTCAGAGACTTCTATCTAGGTAAACCAGAACAACCATGCCTATTAGTTCTAGTTTGTTGGTGCCTAATGCTAAAAACAGCAGAGCAATCAAAGCCCAACTTTTTAAGAAGCGTTCTTCATAGACGTCCCGTTATGATAAAATGAGCAGATTTCTTCATCCATTAAAAGAAGGTGAGACAGCGAGGATGCAAACAACGAAAGGGTTTCATCGAATTGGTAAAGTGAGAGGTATATGTACCGAGCTGAGATCCAACTTAGTGGAATCTGAGGGTATAGAGTACAGGAGAAACCATATACATCTTCTTCCTGTATCAGAAACAATATCACAGCATCGTACCTGTGACACAGGCTCTAGATCTCAGAGCAACCCTGACAATGCTTGTACTGAAGAACATGTCGCAGTATCCATTTCTCCCTCCTGATGATGTCCCAGTTCTCTTCAAAGTTGAACATTCCTTGAAGACCGTCTTTGTTGTGACTTTTGTGTTATATGATCAGGTCGTATTTCCAGACCTGGTGTAAAATGCACAGCAACTTGGACATAATTTTTTATGTATCTAATTTTGTATGATTGCATGTCAAATAATTAGTTCTGTATAGTGCATGTCAAAATGTCATTTCTGTAAATTGCATGTCATTGAATACTGTCATTTCATATAAAGACTATTTCTCAAAGAGGGGGGATGTAGATCAGAGCGCGTGTATGTACCTTTAAGAAGCATTTCCAGATGTAGCACATGCATATAGATACTGAACACATGCAGGCAGCAGTGCCATTTTGAGAGAACAGCCAGAGTGTTAACATGAGTGTGGTAGTCAGTCTGTTTATGTTTATTAAGTTACAAAGCCTCATTTCAGATGTGTTTGTGTTTAATAAAGCTGCTTGAACAGAACACACAAATGTTCGTCTGTTTTATCCTGATCAGACGAGCGACAACTGAAAAGTACTTTTACTGTGAAATGACATTTCACTGTCAGTGCAAGTCAGATTTTTCTTCTCAATGAGTTTCCCTGATCTTAGAGGTGATTACTTAAGATAAGAGGGGAGAAACAGTCCTCTATATGGGACATTCAGGGCTAAAGACTTTTTAAGAGAGAAGAGTTTTTCAGTTTCATTTTAATGACCAGAATGATTTGTTTCTGAATAATTGTATTTTTGTTTAAAAATATTCAGTCTGATGTGGCCTGTTTTGATGAAATGAATAAATATAGTCACAAAGAATGGGGAGACAGCCAGTTTGGGAAGAGCTGGATTTTAAGATTGGTGATGTCTTGAGTAGAAGGTTAGGACAGCTGCATTACCAAATAGTAAAGGAAAGATCTAAACTCTTGAGATAACTTATTTATGTATTTATGTAGTTAAATTTATGTGGGTATACTGGTACTTTGAACATCTAAGAACAATGAACAGATTGCTTTTCTCTACCCCAGAAGCATACACAGAAGCCATAGCTAGCAAATAAACTTTTTCCATGCAGTGGTTAAAAAGCTAGTAAGGAGTATCTCTTGCTTTATACTCATAGAGATCCCTTCTCCAGTTTTAGGTGATGACTACCTAGCATGTGGTTCTTACTTCCCATTTTCTGGAATGGATGGAGTAATGAATGGTAGAGATAGCCTGAGGGAAGAGATGTTTGGAAAGGTAGGGCACAAAGTTAAGAGGGCAACATCCACTGCAGCTGGGAAACAACATGAATGGTAATAGAGACATTGCCCTCTGGCCCTGTCACTTGAGACCCTAGGGGCATAATTTGGGTCATCAGTGTCTTTCAAATAAGCAGACAGACTTTTTCAATGGGTGGATATTTCAAGTGAGATGGCCTTGGTCCAGTATCTGTCTGCTAATTACTGAGTAAGCAATAGTGAGAAAACACTCATATGACTTTTGAATTCTTTAAGTTAAAGTCACATATTACTCGGGACAGACATCCTTACGTAATAACTTGTCAGCAGGTATGACAAGAGTCAAACCCATCGTATGTGGGACAGACATCCTTACAAAATAACTTGTCAGTAAGTATGACGAGACAAATCCATCCTAGCCATATGCCACAGGCCAGCATTTCATGGTCTGTGATCACCTAGCTGACAGTGATCTGTCAAATGGACAACTGACCAGTCATTCAAATCCTTAAATTAGTTCCTGTTTGATTTATCAACACTCACTGTGACAAATGTTTATCAGATTTGAAGTTTTGTTAAGGCAAGCTCTCCATAGCACCAGTTGTTATATATCATAAAGCAGCAGTTTATAAGGCTATAGAAAAGTCTGAGAGTTTGAGAAAGTGAAAACTGTGTGATTGTGATGTTTGTGTAACCAGTAACATTATTTGCTGTCAATAAAATTGACAGCAAATAATGTTATTTGCTACACAAAAGTAACATTATTGACTCAATTGTATTGAAGCTTCATGAAAAGTTTGTTTTTGTTTTCAAATTGTGTTTGGTCCTCCAACCTTTGTCCATTGCACCCCCATCACCCTACTGACCTATTTGTTCTCCAACTTGCTAATCATATGCACATTCCCACATGGATAGGACCAAAACAAGCTCCTCAAGGAAGAGCAAACCTGCCTAGTGGACAACTGCTATTAACAGGCTTTACAATAAGAGGAAGAAATTGCTGTCTAAGAGTAAGCGGGAGTGATCTCTAAACTGGAAACACTCCCTCGTCTTCTTAAAAAAGCCAATAAGACTTCTTGTGAAGTCCTCCAAAGCAAATTACAAAACCAAATTAGCTTCCTGTACTAAGGACAACCATAAGCTGTTATTTAGTTACATCCGTAACCTAAAAGGAAAGGCCCAGATTTGTACCAAAGTAGAAGTTAATGATACCACATATACTGAGCCTGTAGACATAGCTAACCTGTTGGCTGACAGGTTCTGTGAAAACTTTACATCCCTATCCCATCCACATGTACCCCATGACATCCCTACCACCTTTCCTCTACCTTGTATCCTTAAAGAGCAGGTTGTAAACACCATCTCTAAGGCCAAAAACACAGCATCTATGGGCCCTGATAACATCCCTGTCGGGCCTATATTAGAACATTGAATATTTAACAGTTCGAATCACTAAAAGTTGACCTTTAGTGATCGAACTGTTAAAACTGTGAATGTTCATAAAAAAAATAAAAACAACAAAAAAAACTAAATGGTGAAGGCAGGGGGGTAAGCCCCCCTGCATCCCCCACACCCCCCGCTACTTAAATATATCAACTCCGAGACAGCACTACATTGAAGTAAACAGAAATCTCCCCTTATGGAGATTTCTGTTTACTTGTTCGATGTTCTGCAGTTTCG
The DNA here is from genome assembly GCF_019279795.1 of Protopterus annectens. Lineage (NCBI taxonomy): Eukaryota > Metazoa > Chordata > Ceratodontiformes > Protopteridae > Protopterus > Protopterus annectens. The sequence goes on along the minus strand of NC_056748.1, from coordinate 980,134,248 downwards.
CTATTCTCGTGTCGACAATGTCAGATTCAACATTGTCGGCTTTCGAGAATTTAATATAAACCCTCCCTGTCTGCGTCCTACATGGGCTCCAACAAGAGCTGGCAACACCACTGGGTACTCTTTTCAATCACAGTCTAAGCACTGGCTTCATCCCAGCTAAATGGAAAATGGCCATCATTATTCCCTTGCACAAAGGTGATGCTTCCACTGACCCTGGGAACTATAGATCTATTAGCCTGACTAGCCTTATCTGCAAGGTCATGGAGTGAATCATCATGGACCTTATCAACCAAGATATAGATAATCTCCAAACACTTGATCCTACTCAGTTTGGATTTGTCAAAGGGAGATCATGCCTGTTAAACCTGGTGGACTTCTTTGAGACAGTCACCAAGGCCCTGGATGAGGGGAAATCTGTGCATACACTCTACTTAGACTTAGCCAAGGCTTCTGACACTATTCCCCAACTCAGGCATCATTGATAAACCACCCAGAGAGGTATCAACCCTTATATCATTAGATGGGTCACTAACTGGCTCACTGACAGAACACATATAGTCAAAATAGGGGAATCCACCTCCAACAGCAGATCTGTAACCCATGGTGTTCCACAGGGATCAGTCCTGGGACCTCTATTGTTTGGAACCTAGTTCTCCAAAGTACAAGCAAAAACTAAAGATCTGTGGCTTACAACATTTGCTGATGACTGCAAACTGAGAGCGGACATAGAATTTCCAAATTATGTCAACATCCTGCAAGAGGGTCTTACACAAACAAATGATTGGTGCCAAAGTCATGGCCTTAAACTCAATGCAAAAAAAGGTATTATCATCCCTTTCAGTAAGAGCGATGTTCCTGCTAACTACCACATCAATAGCAACAACTTAAGTACGCATTCAGTGGTGAGAGACCTGGAAACACAGGTTGACAGCAATTTTACCTTTGATCACCATGTCTCCACAATAGTAAGAAGGCATTCTATGTTGCTTATCTCATAAGGGAATTGTCTCCAGAAAAAAAAGACGTTATAACCTCCCTGTACTCTTCCCTCATCAGGCCAAAAACTGAGTACAACGGCCCTTTTGGTATGTACCTTTCCAAGCACCTGCAGCAGCTGGAGAAACCACAGAGGTACCTCACAAAGAAAATTCAAGGTCTTCAGTGTCTGTCCTATGTGGATTGTCTGAAATCACTGTCACTTTATTCTGTTTCATACAGACTACTCAGAGGTGATCTCTGCCTTGCATATAAGGCAATCTCAGACCCTGCTTTATTGGAAATGCTGCATATCTGCAAGTCAAATGGTACATGGGTTACTCGCTCTAAAGACCTTAACCTGATATGTGACATTAATAGAAGCTGCTGGAGGGACAGATATGTCTCCCAAAGGTTACCACTCTTTTTAAACAGACTCCCACTTCATGTCAAACAGAGCACTTCATTGGCCTTCTTCAAACCCAATCTGGACAATGGGATGGGTAACCATAAATTCACCCCAGATGTTCCACCTGTGTCCATCTTGGAAACAGGCATTAGGTACTGATTGTAGAAATAAGGGTAAAACATGGTTAGGCTTGTAAGGGCCCTAAGGCCATTAGCCTAGTAACTTCCTATGATCCTATGAGCATCAGGCAAAGGAGAGCCATTATCCACAGATGGGTCCACTTCACATGACTGAAACTCAAAATATTGAGTTTTATTTGACTGAGACCAAAATACCTAATTTTCAAAATACTAAAAACTTATTTGACTGAATCTCATTATACTGAAAGTTAACAATCCTGAATTTCAAAATAATGAATTTTAAGCTATAGATGTGGTGTGTTTCCCTTCACCTGTGACTTGCTTGTGATAAAAACACATTATTGTAACTTAAGGTGCCGACTGTCAGAATACCGATAGTAGTGTAGAAAGTAGTGTTTGTAGTGTTTCTAAATGGGGGTATGTCTCTTTACATTTTTATGGGAAGTACGTAAAGTAATATGGTGGATGTTTCATGTGGTCCCGGCAGTAGTGCAGTAGTGGCAGTGTGCACAGTACTGTAAGGTAAGTGAAAGGTATATGCCCTTTTCCCCACTGCAGTGCGATCCTGGAGTTAGTATATATATATATATATATATATATATATATATATATATATATATATATATATATATATAAAATTAAAACTCTGGTGCCATTGGACTGAGATACCTAGGCTGAAAAAAGTTAGCCACAATCCATTTATGCCAGCAAACTACCAGGACATTTCAGCTTTCTGGCCTCAAGTTAAATTAAGATTCAGAGTTAGTTGTTGGTGTTGTAAGTGTGCATGTCCTATGGCTTAAAATTCAGTAATTTGAAATTCAGGATTGTAAGCTTTCAGTATAATGAGATTCAGTCAAATGAGTTTTCACTATTTTGAAAATTATGTATTGTTGTCTCAGTCAAACGAAATTCAGCATTTTGAGTTTCAGTCATGTGAAGTGGACCCCCACAAACAGTTCACATTTTGTATGCTCTACTGTTTTGCCCCATCTTCCATGCTTCTCATATGCAGTGACATTAATACAGATCTATGTCTGTGACAATCTGCTATTGTCTTTCCAAATTTTTATCAGGCAGGTTTAAGTCCACAGTACCTAGTTTGGGTCACTACCCACTACAAACATCTTAATCCTTCCCTGGGACAGGTGCACTTATAAAAATGCCACTCATTTCCTTCTCCCAAGATGACTCTTCAGGGGCTACATATTAAACCAGGTCCTCTTTGCACTATGGATTGGAGCTGCATTAAAAACTTTTGTCTGTCTGTCTGTCTGTCTATCTATCTTTACATCAATTTCTTTTATTTAAACTTTGTTTGACATGTGACATGAAGGAATAAAGCCTTGAATATGACCCAAGTGACCTGAATTCAGTTACTTTCTCGGGTATCTGGTGAAGTTGTCACGGAGGATGGGCATGCCCATCCAAGTGGGAGGGACAATTCCTTCAGTCTCTCTAGTGGAGCTCTAAAGATCACACTTGGCTTGTTGGGAGGAAGGGGACAGGAGGACAGAGAAGGACTACCTACCCTATACAGCCCAGGGTGGAGTATGTGTTTTAGTTATTCCCCATTGCCTTCTGAACCTGACATTAATGATGGCACATTTGGGAGAACTTTGGGATACCAAAAATGCTAGCTTGTCTGCAGTGTGATTATCCAAGCTCCATTACTGCTCACTCAGGCAGAGGGAAACTGTATAGCCTACAGCATATGACCTTGGGTACTTTCTGTCTGGAGAGGTGGGAACCATCCAATGAAGGGTCATGCTAGAGTTCCCCCAATGCAGTGGTGGGGCATGGAAAGAACAGCTTTGGAAGGAGTTGGGGATCTGAAATATGAGGTAAACTTGGCAAAAAAAAATACTTACCCGGTGAACAAAGGTAATTTGACTGGTCGAGAGTTCCTTTTCATCCACAATCCATTTTAATTGTTTTTGCCCTGGTTGTATTGAAAATAGGACTGTGGAACACCCCCACCCCCGGTTAATAAAAAAATAGTAAATAAATAAGTAAAATGGTGCTGATCTCTGGACAATTATGGTAATTATTTACAGGAAAATCATTACTGATCTCTTAACAGCAAGTTAAATTAGCCAGGTCTGGTGAATAATTTAGAGTGGTGTATAATGCGTGTCATTAGAGATTAAACAACAAAACTCTGGTGCTATTGGACTGAGATACCTAGGCTAAAAAGAGTTAGCCACAATCCATTTATGCCAGCAAACTACCAGGACATTTGAGCTTTCTGGCCTCAAGTTAAAAAATCTGAAAGTCTTATGGCATTTACAATGATGCGGTAGATCTTTATGTTTTGTACTCATGACATACAAGTAATACAACTAAAATGAATGCTGAGAATCAAGCCAGAAAAGGTACTATAGAATAGGCAGAAGAAGGGAAGACTTAGGACAGTCAGAGGAAGGGGTGACTTAGGACAGTCAGAGGAAGGGGTGGCTTAGCACAGTCAGAGGAAGGGGTGACTTAGGACAGTCAGAGGAAGGGGTGACAATGCATCTGCAAAGTCTCATCAATTATCTTGGAGGGTCAGGCCTATATGGGAAAGGGGTTTGAAAATCAAAGTTTTAAATGTTTGACTAATACTCAGCATTAGCAGGGTGCATCCTTCCTACTTGACAGCTGCCTGTACTGTCTAGCCTACAGCTAACAGTAAGAAATGACAACGCCTGTAATAACTTATATTTGGCATGGTATTAAACTGTGTTTCTTTGTGTGTTTGTATTTTGTAAAGACTTACCTCCTTTTTTTCTAGGAAATCACACATCATTTCTTTTACCCTTTTATGGTGCCAGGGTTCTGAATTTAATACTGTAGAGAAGGACATTTCATGCATCAATATATTCGCATTAACCTTTCTTTGTCAGGTAATTATACACATTGATCCCAAGGAAAATGCATTTGTCACTTTTTTTACTTTTACTTTGATTAATAAAATTCTTACACACATTTTTATTGTAGTTTTCTATTTCTATAGCTATGCTTTTCTTCATTAAGGTAGTTATTATTTTACTTGTTTTTATTTCCTAAATTATAATATGCCCACATGGCCCTTAATGTATCTGTTTCTTTGTGATTCATTTACAGTTGTAAAATATTACATTTGGTGTACTAAATGAAACCAGTCCAACAGACTCATGACCCTTTAAAATCTTCTGTAACCTTGTACTTTTTTTAATTAATTATGCATATAAAATGTCTGAAGAACATTAAGGCCAAACAGTAAGAAAATATAAGGACAGAGATATTACACTTAAGTACATTTCCTGTCTGGTTTCTTGTGGAATATTTAAAATAAGTCTGAATGTATTATTACTATGCCCATGACTGTAATAAGTTTAAATGGCTAGTTTAATTCATGGCTATATATTTGTCAGTGTCAGCAAAACGAAAAGCTTAACTGATTATCCAAGAAACATGGCCGTGGTAGGCATAACCTAGACGCTTCTACATGAAGAGTAGGAAATTTCACATGAGTGTAGTACCCCGACCCGACAACATCTGATCATCTGAGACTCCCCAGTCCCATCCATGCTTGATATCTGAAAGGATAGGAAAAGTGGTCACATCTGCACCTTCATTTTCCTGACTCTTCAAAACCTCCTACCCACATTAAGATGGAGTCAAATAAAATGGTGTGAAACTGCAGAGTAGAAACTCACTTGCCACAGGTACACTCTTAAGCAATTTCTAAATTGTTTAGAGTCACACTCAAGCTCATTAATCATTGGATTCTCAGATTATCTAGAAGCATGCAGATCTTTTTTCTCTCAAAATAGTAGTCTAGCAGTGAGTAGAGGGGAGTAAGTTGTTTACAAGCTTCTCCTTTAGAGTTTGATTCCCTCAGCCTCCATTTGTCTCCTGTTTAACTCACAAGTCACTTAACCAGATAGTGCTCTTGGGTTGAGAACAAAGAAGGTCCATGCTACTGCTCTACTCTGGTTAACGTTGCTATTGTGTCTTTCAGCTTTTCCCGGTTAGGGGTAGCCACAGCGGAACTCCGGTCCGCTAATAATTGGCAGTTGATTTTTACGTGCTGAGTTGCCGGCCCTAACGCACAACATTCAATGAAGGTACGCCCATTCACGCATGTTTCCACAGAAGACGCTCTAGTTAAGAATCGAGCGGGACAACGTCTTGCTGTGAGGCGACAACGCTACTGCAGCACCACCACCGAATACAAAGTAAATAAATGCTTTTCAAACTGAAACGAGCATGTTTTATTATGTATGTGTTTAGAAAATTAACTAATCCTTTATGGACCTTTCTCAATTATAATGAGGAAAGGGTGAATCCAGTGTCTGCATGCATGTGCGTGTGAGTGTGTGGGTGTGTGTGCGAATGTGTGTGCGTGCGTGTGTGCATGTGTGTGCGTGTGCGTGCGTGTGTGTGTGTGTGTGTGTGTGTGTGTGTGTGTGTGTGTGTGTGTGTGTGTGTGTGTGTGTGTGTGTGTTGAGGAAAATTAAATCTGCTGTAACTATCAGTCTTATAAAATGCAGTGAGTTATGCAGGAATTAAATTAAATGTACAAAAACAAAGCCTTTTTATTTAACCAAGATCAAAGTATATACCTATTACTCAGCATTAGGGTTGCCACCTTTTCAAATGGCCAAAGTGGGACATTTTTGGTACAAACATCAGATTTTACAGGCCGACACACACCCATGGTCAGCATTATTTATGTATTTATTTGTCATTTGTTAACCAGGTTGGTGAACTGAACTACAGACCATTTTCAGTCATGAACCCATCCTCAAAGAGCAGAGAAGATATAACAAATAGTGGAGTATGGTAAAAGAGAACAAAGTTAAAGTGTCATAGCAGAGTGGATTCCCATATTGTAAACAATGTCGTAGACACACAAGAACAGTAATGACCTACTTTACATTATCTACAAGTTCTGATTATTTACATTATTTACAACCCATGAATTTCTCACTTTAAAACTCTGCTAGCCTAAACAGAATTGTCTAATGGCTGAGTTAAGGGTAGAGAACAGCTGCATTTCAGACATTTGAATTTGATTTTGGTCACCTGTAATTTCTTGACTACTAAAATGTGAGTTTGTGATTAATATAGGTGGTGATTCAGTTACAGATGCTTCTGTACATGACAGTTATTTTAGGAAATGTATTCATACAGTGTTGTGCTCCCATTGTTCCTTTGGTAAAGCTACCTTCTATACCTGCTGCAGAATCATCTTGGCCCAGATAGAAGCTTCTCATGACAAAGCTCACCAAAACAAAACTCAGATTAATGAGTCAGTGCAGAATACACAATTTCATGCAAACTCATTTCAAACTATCACTTTCTAAAATTAATTTGATTTTCTTTTGTGCTACAGGGAAGCAGATTTAATGGCCAAACAGAAAATAGAAAAGAAGGCTAGGGAGTGGCATATAGTCTACATAGTTAATAATAAGGAAGATAAAATAACAAGTTATTTCAATTCATATGAGATTTGAAATTAAATATTTATTTGCAGATATGTAAATAGTTTGATATAGGTTCATAGGTTCATAGGTAGGTACTAGGCTATCGGCCCTAGTGATTATACAAGCCTAGCCATAATGATTCCCTGACTATTGCTTCCCACAAATATTTATTTTCCTGGACCCCTGTCTAGCAGGGCTGCTGATGTGATCCCCAGGGTGAATTTCCTATCTCCCATCCAATCGTCAAGGTTCCTCTTGAAGAGGGCCATTGAGGTGCTCTGCCTGACATGTATGGGCAGCCTATTCCAGAGTATGGGGAGTCTCTGGATTAGGAACCTATCCCTCCAGCATGTTTTATTCATCGTGATGACAATGTTAATATCCCTGGAGTGTGTAGCTCAGAGGGATTGGGATTTCTTTAAGTGTAGCATGTCCAACAACTCTGGGTTTGACATAGCCTTGTATGTTAGACAGAGATTGCCTCTGAGTAGGCGATATGCGACAGAGTATAGCTGGAGTTTCTTTAGACGGTCAGCATAAGGCATCTGCTTTAGGCCTGTAATTCTTTTTGTGAGGTATTTCTGTGGCCTTTCTAGTTGTTGCAAATGTCTTGTGAGATACATACCAAACGGGGGATTGTATTCTATAATGGGTCTAATGAGGGATGAGTACAGAGGAACAATGACCTCCTTTTTTCTGGATGAAAAGCGATGAGGTGTGCAACATAGAAGGATTTTCTAACTGTTGTGGCTATGTCGTTATCAAAGGTGAGACTACTGTCCACCTGTGTCCCTAGGTCTCTCATCACATTTTCAGTGTTTAGTGTACTGCCACCTACGTGGTAGTTCACAGGTATGTGGTTTTTCCCAAAGGGGACAACTATAACTTTTTTGGAATTTAGCTTAAGCCCATGGCTCTGGCTCCAGACATCTGTTTCAGTAAGGCCATTTTGTAGTATATCCACATCATTTGGGGATTCAGTAATGGCTCCCAGCTTGCAGTCATCTGCGAACTATGTAAGCAGAGTCCCTTAGTGTTGGCCTGTATTTCAGAGAAGTAGATGCCAAACAAGAGTGGTCCCAGAACAGAACCGTGTGGTACACCATTTGTCACATATCTGCAGATGGACTTGGAGTCGGCTACTTTTACAGGGTGTGTTCTGTCAGTAAGCCAGTTTGCAACCCATCAAGTGATGTGGGGATTAGCCTTGGCCAGGTCCAAGTAAGCTGTGTGAACCACCTTACCCTCGTCCACGGCTCTGGAGACTGATTCGAAGAAGTCAATCAGATTCGGGAGGCAAGATCAGCCCTTCAGAAACCCAAACTGGGTGGGGTCCAGTGTTTGAAGGTTGCCAATGTCTTTGTTTATAAGTTCCATGATAATAGGTACCGTGGCCTTGCAGATTAGGCTTATCAGACAGATGGGACGGTAGTTTCTGGGATCCAAAGTGGATCCCCCCTTGTGGAGTGGGATGACTGTACCTGTGCGCCACTCTGTGGGCATGAAGCCTGAAGTGAGGCTATGATTAAACATGACACATAGGTGAGGTGCCAGTTCATTTTGTAGTCCATGCAGTACACAGCCCGGGATGTCGTCTGGTCTCATGGATACTGTATTCTTGGCTTTGGAGAGTGCGTTTTTCACCTGAGTGGACGTGATTACCAGAATTTGGCATACTTTTGGTATTGAGATGGGCCCTTTAGGGGGTGAGAGGGGGTTGAAGTTGGCACTGAATTTATCTGGCATGATATTGGCAATATCCTTGGGATCAGTATATCTAGTGCCATTCTGCTGTAGCTCAGAGCAGATCTGAGTATTTCCATTTAGATTCTTGACATAGCTATAGAATGCCTTGTGGTTGTCTTTGGAATCTTTGGCAATTTTGTTTTTCTAACTAGCTTTGGGAGATTTTATGAGGGATCTCAGCTTTCTACTGAGGCTGGTGAGGGAGTTTTTTGAATCCTGCGTTCTTCCTCTTTTCTGCAACAGTTTCTACCTTCTGTTATAGAGCTTGTTTATGGCAGGCGACCACCAGACTGGCTTCTTTTTTTAGAGGACAGTGTCTTGGTTCTGGTTGGGATGGCTCGGTCCATGCACGAGTGAATGTGCTCGTACAGCACCTTAGTGTAGGATTCAGCAGTTGAACATCCAGTTCCCATCTGCATGGGTGTCATGAAGTTTGTTACTTCTGACTTGGGAAGCATGAAGTTGGCCTTGGAGAAGTGTTTTATGGAGGTTTCCTTAAAGGGGGGTGGGGATAGGATGTGGATGTCAAGGGTGATTAGCTTATGGTCTGATCTGACCAACGAGGGGGTGACCACTGGTGTGGAGCATCGATCTCCCATGTTGGTAATGACCAGGTCTAGAATATTGGTAGTTTCCAGGCTTTGCTGGTTTCAGGACTTAGTTTCAGTGTTCTGAGCTATCCAGACCTTGCTGTGGTACAGGGAGGTCCTCCTGCTTACCAGTGGGTATGGGAGCATTATACTGCATATCTAACACTAGAGGAGTGGTTTCCAGCTCTGAAATTGCAATTTTATTGGCCATTTTGGGCTGATTTGTATCCCTTTCACCTTTCTGGCATATATACATGTGTTTACACATGTTTGAGCTTGTTTTAGATCAGCAGATCTTGTTTGGGCATCCTGCAGACTACTACAGCACCAGAAGCTAATCACCAATACCCAACATGGATTTCGACCAGACCACAGCACCTTCGCTGCATTACTGTCATTTACAGATATGGTCAATAAAGCTTGCAACTCTAATAAACTTGTATCTGTAGTATTTTAGACCTATCAAAAGTGTATTCCCTGTTTACATGCATAATAAATGTTCCATTTCAAAAGGTTACTGCTGTCAGCTGATCAGTGCACCACAGACTGTATGTTCTTGTTTTAGTTAATTATCATTGTGACATTAGGCAGTGTCACTTTTATCACCTGATTAATGGGCCAGTAACAAGATATCACTTTTCTGTTCATTAATTAATTTGCCATAAGGTACAGACACCAGATTAGAGCACTACAGGAAATTCCCCCATTTCTAATAATTGTGTAATATTTTGCAGGACCACTACCATCATCTGATTAGTATATCATACACTGAAGCAGCATGATGGCCAAGTTTCATGGTCTCGCCTTGAGTAAAATTAGTAAGAAGACTTCTGTGGAATCTCCAGTTATCAAATGAAAGATGACAAAACAGCCACACATAATATTCAGAGGTTTGTTACCATTACCCACTATAGTACCATTATAGAGTGGCAGTTCTTCAATTAACTTATCTTAACTTCAAACTCCATATCACCCCGTTTGTACCACAGTTCCAGTACTAGTACAAATTATTATCTTAGCCATTCTTTAAGATCCCATCTTCTTTTTATAAATTTCTCTGAGTCTTTTGAGTTTCTAATACCACGGGGGAATGGACCCCATTTCTAAGTCAAATTATGATTAAAGTTAATGAAATTAGTAATGCTTCAATCTTAGAACGTATGGAGTTATGAATATTGGTAACATATCTAAGTATGATTGTAAATTCTTTTTTATAAGTGACATTGCTCTAACTACTATTGGAACTGTCTGGGTATTGTTCTCTGAGAGAATGTTGATTGCTCAAAAAATTCAGTGCCAGGAAAGACTTTTTATATAGCCTTCTCTAGCTTTCCATAAACATATTAAATCACATTGATGCCAGTAACAGCCTAAAGACAAAGATCTAACTCTAAGCATGTTTTAACTCATTCCAGTCCTGATTATTAGGTCTCACCTGAAGCCCTATAGGCTCATTAATAACCTCATCCTGTCTGTCTCTGCACCATGATCACTTCAAATGGAGGGTTGCGAATCTCTTTATCCCAAAGGGGAGGGTTGAGAACCTCTTTATCAGAAAGGGGAGGGTTGTAAATATCTTTATCTAAAAGGGGAGTGAATCCTCTTTGGCACAACTCATTTTATGTATTTTTACATGTTGATGCTCATAATGATGGCCCATATTTTAAAATGAAGTTTCATTACTGAAATATGTTTTACTTCTCATCTGATACATCAGAACATTCTAGTTACTTTTATTTTGTTATACTAGTAGGTTAGGTACACTGGCTTCTCTATCCAGATTCTCAGGTCTTTCTTTTCTTCAACTTTGCTTCTTTTTAGTTTATGCTATTATTCCTTTAATAAAACGCCTTACACATGTATGTATTAAAACATCATTTATTGCATAAAAGCCAGTATTATAAGTTCACATAGCTCTGTAGACTGTTATGGTGTATATTTATGACCACCCTATCACATTCAGATAATCATCATTACTTTTTTTATTCGTTCTTCAATACTCGCTTTAGACTGTACAGAATAGAGGGGTCAAAAGCCTATCCTATGAAACTGTGAGTATGAAACTTAGAACTAATCCTGGGTGTGACTCTAGTCCTTTGTAGGATACACTACATACTGATTCGCAGACCACTCATACAGCTGCAGGCAACTTAAAGAACCACAATTAATTTTAACTGTAATTTTAATTTACAGGAATAAACACAATTTTGTTCTTGGTGCTCCCATTTTGGGTCTCCTTTAGCATGTAAACAAACAATTCTAGAAACTAATGTTATGCAGATAAACAGAGTAAATTAATCTCTTTTATGAATACCTTGCATAACAGGGCAGGTAACTGATGGATCTCTTTTCCTCTGAGACTGAGAAGGAAGCACACTTTAGTTGCTCTTAAAAAGGAGTTGGATGACTGACTAGGTAACAGGGTATTTCACCCTAGTCAGACTCTTTGAATGCCTTATTTAGGCTCATAGTCTGTTTACCCCAGAAAACCCTGAAACATTGAAATAAATTAAACATTAATCTAGGAGCATGTATTTGGAAAGGGAAAGGAATCAGCAGCGTGTGAGTGCAGGGAAAATATGCATGCTCCACAAAGATGGCACCCCAGTAAGGAACTGAGACAGAGAACCAGGAGGTGTGAGGCACCAATGCTAACCTCTGCAATACTGTCATGCCCTATCACCCCAAGATGTAGCTGAACTGTTCATTTAAGTTATTTAGTTATTTATGCCATTTGTTTACTGGGTATGTCCAACTGAACAAATACCTCATTTTAGTGGAGACCTGTGGAGAAAAGCTAAATCTAGTCATCCAGTTACTTTCAAAGAAACAGTACAAAAATTACAAAAAGGTATTCGGTTTGAAGCATGGTTGAAGCATGGTTACTTCCTACTGCCTTCTTAAAAACAAAAACTCCTCCTTTTCAAACCCCCTCCCCCCTCCCCCCCTCTGGATCTCTCTCTTCTATCATAATACTCATATATCACCTGACACTTCTACTAAACTGTTAGGCGTAATAAACTACTCCTTCTTTTCTAACCTCCTCACCCCCTTATTCTAAACCTGAACTCACTCCCTCTAAAAAAAACTCCTAGTTACGGCCAAAATCCCATAAACTTGCAGGTGACTCCCTGTTCTCTCTATTGGTAAACACTGGAACCTATCACTACACCTACAAAAACACTGCTATGCCCCTGCCTCAACCCCAGACTGAACCTATGTATTTGACTACCCCCCTCTACCCCTCATCTTCAGGATCTCTCCCCACCCTCTGTTTTAAATAAAAATAAATAAAGCACTTATGACCATAGGTTCATAGGTTAATACTATGCTGTTGTTCTGAAGAAGCATTTGAAGCCTAGCCACAATATCCCAAATTGTGATTACCAACAGACCTGAATAATTAATACAAAGTTATAACCCACTTCAATGAAGTCTTGAGACACAAACCCAGAATGTATTTAATACCTAACTTTGAAACATTTCAGTAAGGGCTTGAAGAGTGATACGTGGGATGTATTGATGACTGCCCATCCATTCATCTGGGTCATGCTTTAAAAGAGTCACAGAGGCACTTTGTTTTACATACAAGAGAAGTCTATACCATAAAAGAGGGATTATCTTGGAGAGATATCTCTCTTCAGCAGGTCCTATTCATATTTCATTAGAAATTTAGATCTCTTGAGTGGGTGTTTAAGGTATTTGTTTTGTGGATATCTATGAGGTCACATAGGACTGGATCCTTTGTGGCTACATAGGTCAGACAAAGGTCTGCTGTCAAGTGTTTAGGAAGCAGAAAAGAGAGAGAAAGAGAACTTTGAGGTGATCTTTGGTGAGGAAATACTGCAGTCTCTCTTAGACAATTACATGCCAAATAGGGGCACTATACTCAAAGGCTGGATGAGGGAGGAGTAGAGAAGGACAATAGGTTCCCTGGACATTGAAGATATACCCCTGGTGATCAGGATGGCCAAATAAAAGATTTGCAAATTATAGTGGAGACATGGTATTCAAATGAAAGTTTATTATCAATTAAAGTGCCCAGCCCAGCTCTGTGTTGACTTTCAAATAGGTGGCACTTTTGTGGTAGGCAAATGTTTTTGTCTTGTTTACAGATGGATGCAAAATTGCAGTTTTTGGCATTTAGTGAAAGACCATGCTCCAGACTCCAAGTGTTGGTGACTGTCAGACCCTCCTGAAGGATCTGGAAGCCAGATGAGGAGTATATGTTCACTCTAAGTTTGCAGTCATCCACAAACTGTCAATCACGGGCCCTTAATGTTAGCCTTGACATCAGTGAATGAAGTACCAAAGAGAAATATCCTTGTGGGACACCATTGGTAACTACTCTTTTTGATAAGAATGTGTCACCAACACTGATAGTTTGGATTCTGCTGGTAAGCCAGTTTGCTATTCAACAAGTAACACATGGGTTTACACTTAATTTGATTACCTTATTGATGATACAAAAATGTTGAATGGTAGCCTTTTTCTAGGTCAAGATAGGCATTGTGAACTGATTTGCCTTTGCCTAATGCATCAGTGGCATACCTGATTTATTTATATATTGACATTTGTTTACTGGGAAAGTCCAACTGGGCATATGTGCACTTTTTCAGTGGTGGCCCAGGGAGAAAAGCTCCAAGATAAGAAATGTAATGCAATTATTATTTATAATAACAAATTTTATAATGCAGTTTTAGTGAATATCTGATGATAACTCTTTTATTCAGACCATTTAGGGAAAAAGCACACAAAAGGGATGCATGCAAAATTTATACTGGCCAAATTTTGGAAAAAAATGGGAGAGTGTACTAAACGAAGTATGAGTAGTGCCAAAATATTGGCAAGGTGGGAGATAAAGCCAAAGATCTTTAGTGCCTTTGCCTATTATTAGAGAACCATTTTACAGGGTGTCTATAAATACACTTTGGCAGTTTGTCTTTTGCAATTGCTAAATAGTCATAAAAGTCAGAGGCAGATTTGATTACAGTTGCCCTAAATTAGTGAAAGTTGTAGAAATAGCTATAGGTTAGTATTTTTAGTCAGCTGCTGTTTAAAACATTTTATTTTATATTTCTCTGTGCAAGTGCACATTTGTTTGTATATTTAATTTTCAAATTCATACTGCCTTAGATACTTTAAATAAAGTATCCAATTTTCTGATTCTCTCTCAAAAGCTCATGGTTGGCTGTTTATTAATATATATAGTATTAACACAAAACCACTCAGTTATAATTGCTGGTAATCATATTTTGAAGAGATTGACTGTTTACCTGTATCTACCATTAGTTTTTATTTTATTTTATTTCATTTTTTCTTTCAAGTGTGTACTGTAATTGTGAACTTTGTGAACTTGGTGTACCAGATTTTCTGGGGCGTACCAGTGTGTTACAGAAAAAGCAAAAAGGGGTAATGGTGCTCAAAAGGATAGTTTTATCCCCTTCCAGAAAATGTTTGTGTGTGTGTGTGCGTGCGTGCGTGCGTGCGTGCGTGTGTGTGTGTGTGTGTGTGTGTGTGTGTGTGTGTGTGAATGTGTGTGTGTGTAAAGTAGTTGTAATGAAGATACAGTTACATTTGGTAAGATAGCAGTGAAACACACTAGGCCAAGAGTTAATTCCTGGGAAGCCAGAAGTTAGTGCTAATAACTCTGCCCTGCAGCTGTTCAGTCTGCCACCTATTTAGGTGTGGAGGCAGCTGTCATACCCCAAGGTGTCAGTATTCATTTGTCAAGTAAAGTTAAGGTTGAACACCTCTCACATATTTTTTCATCAACATATGGTTTGTGGGACAGATCCTGACACAAACCATGAAGAACATTTTTCTGTATCATTTACAGACTGTGCACTATGCTAGTATTAAAATTAAGAAAGCATTTTTGGCTTCACAATATAAAGTTCTAGGATTTTTGTGTAACTAAGGTTGCACATATCAGATATAACTTACCCTTTTCTACACCTGTGTTTCTTACAAACATTGATCTGTTTGAGATAGCTCCTCCAGATTATTGCTAGTTTCACTTTATGAATATTAACTATAAGGAAATCTGATGAGAGAGTTCCATCTTTCATACTTCCTACTGCTGGCTGGATGAAAAACACTGTACTTGGAGTTTCCTGGTCTATTTAATGTCATCTTCCTAAAACTTGGTTTCTTTTAACATCTCTCTTAAAAGCATGTTATTTTAATCCATGTCCTTAAGAAATAACTCTTGATCCCCATAAATCAGAAAAGCTCGACCTGAAATTTAAATTTCCTTATTTAGTTAAAGCTGTTGATTAAACAGTTTATGTTTAGTTAGAATCGTGTCTGTCCTTAAATGGTTTCCCATCTCAAAGTCAATCTAGTTTTAAATTAGGAAATAGCACTAAGTTCACCATCTTATGTGCTGTCAAAATAGTGAGGGGCTTAGAAGGATTGCTATTTGTATTCCATATTGATCCTCTCCTTCATTCTGCATTTTACCCTGTAGACAATGGTACCTTTATTGAGCAAGTGTAAGTTCTATGTGGTCCTCCAGCCACAGTCCTTGACTGCTTTGCTTCAACATTTTCCATCCCATTCAGATGGTTATCTCTTATTTTAGCTTTTTGGGGCATTATCTGCTGTGTTATGGGTACTTCAGTAACCTCAAAGGTAAGGCCCAGATTTGTGCTGAACTTGTAGTTAATGGTACTACATATACAGAACCTGAGACTATAACAAACCTGCTGGCTGACAGCTTAAGTGAAAACTTCACTCCCCTGTCCCCACCATATATACCCCAAAACATTCCTAACACCTGTTCCCCACCTAGTATCTCCAAGCAGCAGGTCTTAAATGCCCTTGCCAAGGCCAAAACACAGTATCTATGGGACCAGACAACATCCCGAGCTGTGTTGTACATGGGTTAAAACAGGAATTAGCATCATCATTGGGGATGCTTTTCAATCACAGCCTAAGCACTGACTTCATCCTAGGGGAATGGAAAACAGCTACCGTCATCCCTTTGCACAAAAATGGGTGCATCGATGGACCCTAGGAACTATAGACCCATTAGCCTGACCAGACTTATCTGCAAGACCATGGAACAAATTATCATGGACCTTATCAACAAAGATATAGGAAATCTCCAAACACTTGACCCCACAAAGTTTGACTTTGTCAAGGGAAGATCGTGCCTTTTAAACTTGGTGGACTTCTTCGAGGCAGTCACCAAAGCCACAGACATGGGAAAATCTGTGCATACTGCCTACATCAACTTAGCCAAGGCCTTTGATACAATCCCCCATTCAGACATCATTGATAAACTCACAAAGTTGGGTATCAACCCATATATTGTCAGGAAGGTTGCAAACTGACTCTCTAATAAAACACATACAGTCAAAATAGGGCACTCCACCTCCTCCAGCAGACCAGTAACCAGTGGTGTTACACATGGATCATTTCTGTCACCTCTACTGTTTGAAGTCTGCTTCTCCAAAGTATAGGCTAAAACTAAAAGACTGTGGCTGACAAAGTTTGCTGATGACTAGAAAGTGGGAGCTATCATTGAAACCCCTAGCCATGTCAACATCCTGCAAGAAGATCTTACACAGACTAATGACTAGTACCAAAGTCATGGTTTTAAATGTAATGCAGAAAAATGCATTATCATCCCCTACAGCAAGGGTGATGTTTCTGCAAACTACCACATCAATAGCAATATCCTCAGCACACAGTCAGTGGTGAGAGATCTGGGCACACAGGTCGACAGCAAACTTAACTTCAATCACCATGTTTCCACAGTGGTAAAAAGGGCATTTTATATTGCTCATCTCATAAGTAAGGGCATTGCCACCAGAAAAAAAGAGGTTATAATCCCCCTGTACTCTTCCCTCATCAGGCCAATTTTAGAGCACAACGCTGCCTTTGGTATGTTCCTTTCCAAACGCCTGCAGCAACTGGAGACACCACAAAGGTTCCTTGCAAAGAAAATTCAAGGTCTTCAAGATCTGTCTATGCAGACAGACTGAAATCTTTGTCACTTTACTCTGTGTCTTACAGATTGTTCAGAGGTGACCTGTGCCTTGCATATAGAGCAATCTCTGACTCAGATTTAATGGAAATGCTGCACATTCACAAGTCAAATTGCACATGGGTCACTCACTCAAAAGACCTTAACATGGAATTTGACATCAACAGAACTTGCTGGAAAAACAGATTTGTTTCATAGGGGTTGCCCCTGGAACAGGCTTCCTATTCATGTTAAACAAAGCCCATCATTGGCCCTATTTAAGTGCAATTCGGATTATTGGATGGTCAATAGGTGCTGATTTTAGTGTTTGCTTGAACCAGACACCCTTGAGAACAAAGGCTGAATTTGGCTAGGCTTGTGAGGGGCCTGGGGTCATTAGCTTAGTAACCTGCTATGATCCTATGATCCTATATTTGTCCTTTGTTTTTTTTCTGCATATGGTCTGACAGATGATGATATAATTTATAGGTGAGCCTAGAAACATCATTGCTGAACTGCTGCCATTTAGCTGTACTTATTTTTATCTTCTTGTCACAGTAGCACATCTCAGAACTCATCATCACAGAGGGATGCATGGAATAAATTATGCAGTAAAGTGCTGAATCCAAGATGGGAGGCATGGTCATGCATGTCACCATTCAACCAGCTACAGTCCACACATTTATTTTTGTTTTAAAAAGGTAAAAGGCTAAAAGATGCTGGAGTTTGAGAATCAAGTGCATGATCTCAGAAGGAAATTTCAAGATATTCTGTCATTAAAGGTCCAGGTGACAGTTTAGGTTTTCTTATCACCCTCTTAGAAACCTCTTAGAAAACTGTTGCCAAGTCTTTTTATCACCTTCTTAGGAAAACTTCCCATATCAATCATTTGATTCTTTCTAGTGATCTGGTGACTGTTCTGCATGGCCTGGACTTAACTAAACTTTTGTAATGATCTCTATCTTGGTCTCTCTGACACTGATTTTGACTGGAAATGTGTCGATCTGTCAACAATCTTCAACAAACAATAAGTTGAATGTCAGTAGATTGAGGGAAATATTGCTAAAACAGCTTTCGAGAACAGTGTAGTTTTGTCTTTTTGCCACTGTTGTGCAACCAAAGAGTAAGTATAGATCTGTTTGGGGGTGTGGGTGGAAAGTGCAGGTTGCCCCTTGTTAAAAAAAAAAAAAAAAAAAAAACTTGCATGTGAGCTGAAAGGTATTTTGGTGTTTTTTGTTTGTTTTTTGTTTTTTTTTAAACATTGTCCACTAATAGTGTATCCAGACATTTCCAGCCAGGGTTTTGAAAGGTGCTTCTTAATATTATCATTTCACCCTTCTGCTTAAGATGCTAGATGCTATCTAAATGTACTGAAGCCCATGCAGTACAGATTCTACCTATCTGAAAAAACTAGTGTCACCATGCCATTTGGCTGGAAAGGAGTCTGCTAAAAAAATTCCACTTGTTGCTAGTTATTTATTTATTTATTTTATCTATGTTATCTTTAATCTAACTTTTATCTATTTCATCTATTAAAAAAGTTCATACCACCCCCTCAAACCTATAGCACATAATTTCCAAGTTGTTTTTCTGATTTTCTTTTGGTACAATTAGCTGTTAATTAAGAAGTTACCTTGTGAGTGTTTCTGCCATTTCACACAGAACTAATTGGAGGAAGGATACTGAGCAAAACTCTGATCTGTGATATATAAGTATCCTGCCTTTTGCTTGTTTTTACTAGTTATTTATAGCACTTTTATTGTCTGCTGCATACTTTTTATTGTATTTTATAACTATAAACTAATCTGCATGGTTGTGTTAAAATTGTCTGCCTCACAGGGCCTGATAAATAAGTTTTTACTGCCACACTGTTTTCTAGCTAGTTTCACTGTGTGCGAGGTATTAACTGGCAATTTTCTCCATTTGTTAAACATCTGTTTGTGTTTGTTTGTTCTGATTTCCTGCCAAGGAGTGTATCATATAACTGATTGTTTGCAGAGGCTGTGCGTCTGAGCACATGTCCCAGGCCATCTCAATTTAGCAAAAGCCATTTTGCATTTTCAGTGAGAGTGAAGTGTTTATGGTCATTGGCTGACTGAGGTTACCTGGACTACGGCTTGGAATAAGCACCTCATTGGTTCTTTCGAGCTTTTTTTTTTTTTAAAGTTGCTTCAGGTTTCAACTTTCTGTCACTTAAGAAGTTACCTTGTGAGTATTTCTGCTATTTCACATAGAGCTAATCAGAGGAAGGGCACTGAGCAAAACTCTGATCTGTGATATATAAGTATCCTGCTTTTTGCTTATTTTTACTAGTTATTTATAGCACTTTTATTGTCTGCTGTACACTTTTAACTGTATTTTATAGCTATAAGCTAATCTGCATGGTTATATTAAAATCGTCTACCTCACAGGGCCTGATAAATAAGGTTTTTACTGTCACACTGTTTGTAAATCTTTTCTAGCTAGTTTCACTGTGTGTGAAGTATTAACTGGAAATTTTCTCCATTTGTTAAACATCTGTTTGTGTTTGTTTGTTCTGATTTCCTGCCAAGGAGTGTATCATATAACTGATTTAGTTTCCCACCCTCCGTCCCTATTGGTATCCTGTTCTTATACTTGGTGGCTTTGCAGTTGCCTGTCCCTACTGTAAATTTGATCTGGGACACTCCTCCCAGTCTAGTGTCATTAGCTCATTCTACCTATACAGTGTGAACATTTGAGAAGGCCAACTCACTTAGTTTCTTAACCTTGAATTATCTTCTGCTCCTCCTTTCTCCTTTTCCATTTTACTTAAAAAAAATCTAAGCTTGTTTCCTGCTTTTCCTGTAACTAGTCTAGCCCAGATACAGATTTGCTGTATCCAGGACTGTTTGTAAGCTTCTGAGTGGTGCCAAAGTCTGCTCTTCAATTTTTCTTCTGAGTCGGCCAAGCCTTTTTGTGTTGGAGGGAAGCCTCTTAGCTTATTAGTAGGAGTGGTAAGCACTAGGTAGCCTATCTATCACAAGGCGAGTGGTTTCTGTCCAAGAAATTGGAGTTTATTGGCTGTTTGGGCAGTTTTTCCATCTCTTTCAACTTTCTGGTTTAAAAGCCTGTGTTTGTGCTTGTTTCCCACCTTCCCTGTAACTAGTTTAGTCCAGATACAGATTTGCTGTATCCAGGACTGTTTGTAAGCTTCTGAGCGGTGCCAAAGTCTGCTCTTTAATTTTTCCCTTAGATCTACTAGCTCTCTCCTCTTCTGCACTTTTACTAGCTTATTAGTCTAGCACTTTACCCGACTTCTTGTAGCAATTACTGTAGCACACAAAAGTGCTGCCAGCACTAAACGTTCTACAAGAAAACAGCTCCAGTGCTTATTATTAATGACCACCCCTCCAGTCATGTCTAAAGGTCAGTTCCCTGTGCATTCTCCTATTATCCTGGTGAACCTGGGCATCCTGAGGCAATGCAGCAACTGCCTCATGTACACTGACAACCCTCTCCTTTTACCTCCCAACACTAAGACTTGTGAGAAATGCACTTATATATTCAACTTGGAAGCCACGCACTCTCCAGCCAAGACCGGAATAGCTAGTCAAGAGGAGAAGGTCAACACTTGCACCACACCACATGGAACACATAGCCCTCTAGAACACACACCAACACTGCCTTCACATAAAAACACAAACCACACACCCACCTTCATGGAGGCTCTCAATAAAAATCTACCCAAACAGCAGAGACCTCCAAGGCAGAAATGCACTCAACCACCACAACACAGCACTAATCATGAGACACATAACTCTCCTAAACAGTGTGCCACTCAGCCAAAGCCTCTAAGTCAAAACAGCATGCTCAACACAATAGTGAGGCACACTGATGACCAACTCACTGGTTTGAATAAGGAGAAAGTAACAGTCAGCTGCCTGTCAGTGCCAGGATCCACCATATAATGCACATACTCAGTTCCCTCAACAACAGGTACAAATATGACTCTGTCATTGTGCATGTGGGTGTGAATGACCTGAGATGTATCTCCCTAGACTACATGAAAAGAGACATGGAGGAGCTCTCAAATTATGTAGCCCAGGCGGGTATGACCCTAGCCCTGAGCAGCATCCTACCATCACCCAGAATTATACCACAGTACAAGCAGAAAATGATTGATTTCAACAACTGGGCAAGTTTCTAAGGGGATCCAGTATCTGTCTGCCTGGGATGACATGATTGACAGACCTCAATGCTTTGCCAGAGATGGCCTGCATCTGTCACTCCTGGGCTTCCAGACACTGGCCAAGGCTCTTGACACCCCTACAGTGCTTTTTAGGTGGTGTTCCAAAGACCAAATTACCACCTTAACAGCTACAAACAAATTCCATCTGAGGGTTATGCTGCTCAACGCTAGAAGTCTAAACCTCAAAATGCACTCACTTGAAGCACTCCTTAAAATGGAGAACATCAACATTTGTGCCATAACAGAGACTTTGATCAAAATGCACTCACTTGAAGCACTCCTTAAAATGGAGAACATCAACATTTGTGCCGTAACAGAGACCTGGTTCAAGGCATTAGAAAGCACCTCTGCACTACCAGGCTATAATGTAAAACACCTTTCAGCCCCAGAACTTGGACCAATGCTCCAAAGACAGTGATGTTTCATTATTCATAAAGGATGCACACACCTCCAGACTAGTAGCCCAACATAACTCACCTGAGATTCTTCAGATGCAGCTAACATTGGGTAAGACAGCGATTTAGGTCGTAGCCTGCTATAGGTCCCCAACCATGTCCCAAAACTCACACTCCACATTCCTAAGCACCCTGGAGAATATTAGGGTCCAACCTCACACTATCATACTGGGCTACTTCAACTACCCCTCCATTAACTGGGAAAACTACTCACGTACCAATACACTTGCCCAACGTTTCCTGGAAATCATTAATTCCAATGCCCTGGACCAGCTTGTTCATATTCCCACTAGAGGTAGCAACATCCTTGACCTGGTCATTGCTAACATGTGACTGTTGCTCTTCACCAATAGCCAACTCCTCACTGGTTAGATCTGACCACAAACTAATCACCTTGGAAATCCACCCCCCCCCCCTTCCCCACAAAGGTAACCACCATGTAAAACTTCTCCAAAGCTAACTTTGGGCTCCTAAAAACAGAGGTGGCTAACTTCACGGCACCCATGCAAATGGAGATCAGTTGCATGACCACCGAATCATACACCAATGCACTGTATGAACATGTACACATATGCATGGATCTCACCATACCCAACAGAACCAAGATGCTCTCCTCCAAAAAACTTAGCCAATCTGATGGTCCCTGCCATAAACAAACTACAACAGAAGGAGGAAACTGATGCGGAATAAGGTGAAGTCCCAAGACTGGAAAAACTCCCTTATCAGCCTCAATAAAAAGTTGAGATTCCTTATCAAATCCTTTAAAGCTAGCTATGAAAACAGAATTGCAGCAGATAGTAAAGAAAGCCACAAGGCCTTCTATAGTTATGTAAAGAATCTCCATGACAATACCCAGATTTGCTGTGAGCTACGGCACAATGGTATCTCCTATACCGAGCCAACAGATATTGCCAATATACTGGCCAACAGATTCAATGCCAACTTTAGCCCCCCCCTCCAAGGGACCAGTCACAGTACCAGTAGATTGCCAGGCACCCAGTATTACTGCTGCACAGGTTGAAACAGCACTGTCCAAGACCAAGAATACAACTTCTATGGGACCTGATAATATCCCTAGCTGTGTTCTACATGAACTACAGAGTGAACCGGCACCTCATCTGTGTGCCCTGTTCAATCACAGACTCACCTCAGGCTTTGTCCTTACCAAATGGTGCACTGCTACAATCATCCCTCTCCACAAAGGAAGAGCGACTACAGACCCTGGAAACTATCACCCCATTAGCCTGACAAGTCTGATATGCAAAGCTATAGAATGCATCATCATGGACCTAATAAACAAGGATATAGGGAATCTCCAAACTCTGTATCCCCTACAGTTTGGTTTTGTGAAGGGTAGATCATGCCTGCTCAGCTTGTTCAACTTCTTTGAGTTAGTCACCAGAGATGTGGATGAAAGCAAGGTGGTTTATACAGCCTACCTTAATCTGGCCAATGTCTTTGATACCATTCCTCATTCAGGAATCATAGAAAAACTCACTAAGCTAGACATCAACCCCTATATCACTAGGTGGGTTGCAAACTGGCTTACAAGTAGAAACCACAGTGTGAAAGTAGCTGACTCCAAGTCAGACTGCCTGTCTGTCATGAGTGGAGTCCCACAGGGTTCGGTCCTGGGTCCTCTCCTGTTTAGTATCTACTTCTCTGAAGTCTAACCCAACACAAAGGGACTCTGGCTGACAAAGTTCACAGACAATTGCAAGTCGGGAGCTATTATTAACTCCCCAAGTGATGTTGACATCCTACAGAAAGGCCTCACTGAGACCAATGACTGGTATCAGAACCATGGCCTTAAGCTCAATGCCAAAATATGTCATCATCCCCTTTGGGAAAAACCTGGTTCCCATGAATTACCACATTGATGGTAGTCCACTGAACACAGAAGGTGTTATAAGAGATCTGGGAACACAGGTTGACAGCAACCTCTCTTTTGACCACCACATTGCCACTGTGGTCAGAAAGTCCTTCTATGTGGCACTTCTTATTATTAATGGTTTTCCATCCAGGAAGAAAGAGGTCATTGTCTTCCTCTACTCTTCCCTCATTAGGCCAATCATCGAGTACAGTACCCCATTTGGCATGTACCTCACTAAACACAGGCAACAACTGGAGTGTCCACAAAAGTACATCACAAAGAGGATCCTAGGTCTTAAACATTTATCCTATATGGACAGACTAAAAAACTCCAACTATTCTCTGTCTCATATTGCCTACTTAGAGGCAATCTCTGCTTGACTTACAAAGCCATGTCTGACCCAACTCTGTTAGAAATGCTACATCTAAAGAAATCCCAATCCCTCCACATCACATACTCCAGAGACCTCAACCTCATTACCACAATCAACAGAACATGCTGGAGGGACAGGTTCATAACCCAGAGACTGCCCATGCTATGGAACAGACTTCCCATACATGTCAAGCAGAGCACCCCACTGGCCCTCTTCAAGAAAAATCTTGATGTGTGGATGGGAAACAGAAAATTCACCCCAGGGATCACTCCAGTGGCTTTGCTCAACAGAGGCCCTGAGAACTAAGTTTGGGTGGCATGATGCCAGGGTAATCCTATGGGCTAGGCTTGTAAAGACCCCAGGGCCATTAGCCTAGTACACACCTATGAACCTATGAACTTATAATTAAAGAAATCAATCTGGCTATAGTTCCTCAGACTTGTTAAAGACCCTGTTGCTTAGCTCTGCATAGCCCATACCTTACTTGAAATTTGATTTCTGTGCTAGGCAAACATTATTTTCTACTATTTATTCCATAGGCTGAATGCACCACATTTACCTTCCTTTCTCATAAGCTTCATTGATTGTTTCTGACCCTCTAGAGGTCTGGCTCAACCCGCTCCATTCACCCTCTCTTAGCTCAGGCTCCCTCCACTTCTCTACCCTACCCCATTCCCACCCACCCCCACATACACTAGATTAATACTCTATCCAAGATAACCTCTCCCTCCTGCCTCATCTTAGTTCCTCTTAATTCATCCTGTTACCTCCACTTCATGTCATGCTGATAACCACACCTCCCTTAGCACTGCTTCTGCTCAAATCTGCCCCCTACTCTGTCAATGTAATATAATACACCTCCTGTCTTTCACTGTAGGCACATAACCTTCCCCCTACTCTCCACCCTATGATAAGTAATCTGCTTAAACTCTATCTCCTCATATTAATTAACCCCTTCCCAGCTCTATTATAGTACTTCTCTTACTCATTATCCTTCTGCTACACCTCTTTCTACACATTATCTACCTACTCCTTAAAAAAAAATGTTACATCTTATCCTAACTACGTCTGTACTCCTGTTTCTCTCCATCTCCACCTCCTACTATTACTCTCTCACACACATTAATCCACATTCTAACCTTACCTACATAAATACACACCTCTCAACAAACCTTACAATCCATATTACCCCATACTCTATTCTGCCACAATAATACCCACCTACACAAAATTAAAATATTCCTATCCACCTGAACAACCTCTAAAACAGAGACAAAACATCCTCTCTATAACTTCAATCACTCAGTTCTGAAACTACCTATCCTTAACCTACTACTTTCTGGAAATATTCACCTCAATCCTGGTCCTATTAATAACTCCTCTTCCCCCTCCCAGCCTGCCCCCTCCCACTCCAACCCACCTCTAGCCTCTTAAACATGTACCTCCAAAGCTTAAAAAAAATAACTATACTCTCTCTCAGTATTCAAAGTATGCTCAACAAAGTCATCCAACTTCACTGCTGGATAGCTCAGCACTCTTCTGACATATTTTACCTTCTCCAAAACCTGGCTAAAACCTCAGGTATCTGATAAAGAAATTCTACCCCCTGGCTACAATATAATATGACAAGTAAGAATATTAAAAATGGGGGTAGGGTAGCCAGGTTGTAGTGTGAATTGCTCACCCTATAATATTTATCACTCTCCCTCCTAATTTCCACCCAGCTGAAATCCTCATAGTTAACTGCAAACTGAATAATCACAAAACAATAGCCATTGCTTTAATCTACTTTCCTCCAGGTAACAACATCTCTACCCTAGAACACTTCCTAGCCTGGAGTATCACATACTATCTCCTACGAAACTGACATACTGGGCAATGTTAACATTGATTGGTCCTCTCTCCAGCAACACTCCAAAAACTAGCATTAATCATTATGGCTTCCCCCAAATGATCAATAACCCCATTTGACTAAATAAGCACTTTAACAAAGGTAGCACACTTGATTGGATCCTCTTTTCTAACCCCCAGTTCTACCATAAGCCCTCCACTCTACCTGACTCCCTTAGTGACCACCACCCCACCTCTATACAATGACACCCTCCCTCTTTCTCCAAATCCCAGCACTACAAAGACTGTTGTAAACTCTCAAAGTTTAACTCTGTGACCTTTAATAATGCATGTCTTCAATAAACTGGTCTTTCCTTCCTGACCTCTCCCTAGAAGAAGCAGTTCTAAAAGTTAATAGCATCTTCCTAAATATACTAAACTCCCTAGCCCCAGTCAGAAAAATCAGAACTAAAACCAAGTACGCTCCTTGGCTTACCACCAATACTTGTTACCTCATGCACAAAAGATATATTGCCTGGAGAAACTGGCTAAAAAACAAATCTACTTCTACCCTTCAAAAATACAAGGAACTTCGTAATCAAACTACAAAGCAAGTTAACATAGATAAAAAAAACTTTTACTTGAAACCTCAAGAAAACCGCCACTCTCCTTTCAGAAAATTCTGGACTACTATCTCTAAGCTCTTGCACCCTGGTAAGCCCTCTGCTCCCAACCCTTCCCCAGATAGCTCTGCCCTAGACACTGCTACACTTCTGAACTCCTTTTTCATTGACTCCATACAGAAATTAGTCAAAAAAGACACTGATACCCACCTTTCTGGTCCCTCCCAGCCCCACACCCTCAACACTGCATTCTCTCTTAAACCAGTTCCCACAGTCTACATTAGATCTCTATTCAGTAAACTTAAAACTTGCTCCCTATCAGCAGACAACATACCTCATTTTTTCCTTAAGCTAGCAGCAAATAGCATTGCATAGCCCATCTCCATATTAATCAACAGATCTATTCAAGAAAATACTGTGCCTGAAATCTGGAAAAAATTCTACATCATTCTCCTTCATAAAGTGGAAACTCCACTGATGCCTCTAATTTTAGACCAATTGCTATTCCTTCCCCACTATCAAAGATTCTTGAAAAATGCATCCACAAACAGATCTTAGCTCATCTTCTAAAATAAAATCTCTTCACCCCAACCCAACATGGTTTCCATCCTAACCATAGTACTTCCACTGCTCTAATATCTTTTACACAATCTATCTGTAATTCTAGAGACAACAGATTAGTATTATGCCTATTTCTCTACCTCTCTAAAGCCTTTGATACTGTCTCCCATAATCTACTTCTGTCCAAACTCTCTGATCTTAAATTCTCCACCTCCAATCTCTCCTGGTTCTCCAGCTATCTCTCTAATAGATTACAGTGTGTAAGATGGTTATCTGCAACCTCTCCCTTCCTCCAAGTTCAGACTGGGATTCCCCAAGGTTCCATCCTTGCTCCCCTACTATTCTACATTTTCATAAATAATCTCCATCTCTCCTGTTCTAGCTCTTCCCTAATTCAATATTCTGATTATTCTACAGTTATTTCCACCTCTGATAATCTGTCTGACCTACTTAACCTTACCCAAGAATCTCTGCACTCAGTAGAAAAATGGCTAACATGCAATTAACTCCTTCTTAACCCAAATAAAACCAAACTCCTCCTCTTCCTCCCCAAATATCTCCAACATCTGCCTTTACTGTATCTTCCCTTAACAACACAACTATCAAAGTTGAACCCCACACAAAACTACTTGGGGTCATTATTAATGAACAACTAACATTTGATCTTCACATTCAAAACTCCATCAAGAAAACTCATCAGAAACTTGGCCTGCTGTATAGAAACAAAAAATATTTACAATTGAAACCAGTCACCCTAGTACAAACCTATCTACTACCCACTCTAGTATATGCCACCCCAATCTTTCCTAACCTCCAAATAAATCTCCTAAAAAACTCAAATTGACCTATAATAAAATAGCTAGATTTGCAACTAACCAACCCTACAACTCACATCACTGTCTATCACTAAAATACCTACAGTGGCTAGAATTGCCCTACCAACTCCTACTGCCTCAACTTACTTTAACTCACTCTGTCATTGACAAACTCCTCTCATGTCCTGCTCTCTCCACTATCATCTCACCTTACATTCCTAACAGTACTCTCCACAGCTCTGAAAAAACAGCTACTGCAGGTCCATAAACCCAATAAAAACATTGGCAAACTATGCTATAGTTACTCAGTTGTCTCTGTTTGGAGTACCCCCCACCCCCACTACCACACTTAAGAGCAATTCCTAATACTAATCAGTTCAAAAACACTAAAAGACAATCTATTTCACACTAGGATTTGCTCCTACAATGACCCTACTTAATAATCCCTTCTTATTCCCCTTTTTCCTCCTACTATACTATCTAATTTCTGTCTGTATTTATCAGCTAACCTTACTATGACTTAGTCATTATGAGTATTTACCAGATAACATTACTGTTACTAGGTGACTTCAAGTATGGAAAACTTACTCATCAGTTGGCCTGTAAAATGGAAACTCTATTTGTACACTGTCACTCCTGCTTGCAAAAAAAAAAACGTGTACCTACTATATTACTACTTGCATATGCTTGTTTAACCTCATAACTTAATATGTGCAATTTAACTGTAGCTGTTATTATCTTGTACATATTTGTGTTCATTTCTTTTCTTGTTATATTCTGGAAGTTGTTATACTTTGTAACTTCGTTATACTTTGTAACTTTTTTTGGAGCTTTTCTCCTCGGATCTCCGCTGAAAAAGACACCTGCCCAGTCGGACCAACTCAGTCAACAAATGTCAAATAAATAAATATTAAAGAGGTTGAGAGAAAAGAAAGCATAAGAAAAGTTATGGCAGAAAAGACAGGGCAGCAGTTTAGGAAGAGTTATGAACAGAGAGAGAGATAGAGCTTAGGAAGTGTGACAATAGATGAAAGGCCATGTTGGAGAGATCAGAGGACTGAGTAGTATGTGAAAGGCCATTAGAGAGGCTGGAGGTTGGTGCAATATAGGAAATGCCGTGTTAGAGATCAGAGACTGCAGCAGTATAGAAAAGGGAATATTAATTCAGTAAACCTTAGAAACTCTTCAGACATTTCTCCAGGATCATTTGAGTGACTCCTCTTGGTGTTTACTTTTGCAGTGTTTATTTTTATATTTATATTTATATTTACAAATGCAAAGCCATGTTGCATGGAAGCTGTTGAAAACATCATCTTAATGCTTAGCAGATGAACAACCTGACTACCAGGGACACTTGACTATAAACAGCTAGAGAGATATTAAGCAATTCTCATATACGGGATTATGATAATGGTTATCAGGTTCATATAACTATAAATATTTCAAAACCAAGTAACATGGGTAAAAATGACTAGAATCATATGAAAGTTCACAGCTGGATGAACAAAAATGCAACTGTCAAAAGTCTGTAGCTTGAATGTTATTGCAGGCTGTTTATAAAAACATTACAAAATTAATCTTAGTTTGTGTATTGCAACTTAATTCAATTGATATCCTTTTAATCAAATGAATGATGAAAGTGAAATGTATTTGTGCTGTTTATACCTTTACAGTACTGATTATGGTTCAGTATAGCTACACTTCTCCAAGAACAAATTCCTTGAGCTGCAAGACCCTGAAGTATAAAATGCAGACAACTATTTTCTGCAGAAAATCACTGCTAGAGCACTTTCACTGTATACACCACTAGTAATTCCTTCAATTAAGTGCACAGCTCCCTTCTTCATTTTTGTACAGCTGTACAGTTGGTATCTATAACTTTGTGGAGTGGGGGAGCCCCCTGCAAAATCATTGCTTGATTTTTGACATTCTGATTTTTGAACCATTTGTCTTTGGTGACTTGGTTTCCCACCAACTTGTGATACAACTTTTCATAGTGCAACTTCATGGTTTCAGTAGTATGTACATGTATATGTGATATGGATTTTACTTAATTTTGTCAAAAGTGTCAGAGGACACTAACTGAAAGTTAACATGCACTAAAAGACAGACCAGGATAGTTAAGTCCAGTAAAGGAAAAGTGTAAATCAGTTATACTTGAAGATTCTTCAGTATGCAAATTCTAAATGTCAAAACCTTTTCCATTGAAAATGGTTCAAAACAAGAAAGAAGTGCAAATAAAATAAATAAATGTGGATTTCTTTGCTTAGCACTGGCAATATTTTATTAGTACATCTTTTTTTTTCTTTTGGCTTCTCCTATTATGGGTTGCCACAGCTGATAATCTGCTTCCATTTCTTCCTGTCCTTTGCATCTTGCTCTGTCACACCAACCACCTGTATGCCCTCTCTCACCACATCCTTAAACCTTATCTTAGGCCTTCCTCTTTTCCTCTCACCTGGCAGCTCCATCCTTAATGTTCTTCTCCCAAAATACCCAGCATCATTCCTTAGCACATGTCCCAACCAACACAATCTCGCCTCTCTGGCTTTGTCAACAAACCGTCCAACCTGAGCTGACCCTCTAATATACACATTTCTAATCCTGTCCATCTTCGTCACACCCAATGCAAATTTTACCAAGTTTCACTCTGCCACCTCCAGCTCTGACTTCTGTCTCTTTATCAGTTCCACCATCTCCAACCAATACAACATATCTGGTTTCACTACCATCTTGTAGACCTTCCCTTTCACTCTTACTGGTACCCATCTGTCACAAATCACTCCTGGCACTCTTTTTCACCAACTCCACCCTGACTACATTCTCTTCTTCACCCCTCTTCCACATGGACCATTACTCTATGATCCAAAGTATTTAAACTCATCCACCTTCTTCAGCTGTACTCCCTGCATCCTCACCATTCCTCTGTCCTTCCTCTCATTCACACACATATATTCTGTCTTAGTCCTGTTGCCCTTCATTCTTCTCCAGTCTAGAGCATATCTCCAGTTCTCCAGGGTCTCCTCCAACTGTTCCCTACTCTCACTACAAATCTAATGTCATCTGCAAACATCATAGTCCGAGGGGACTCCTGTCTGATCTCATCTGTCAACCTGTCCATCACCATTGTAAATAAGAAAGGCCTCACAGCTGATCCTTGATGTAATCCCACCTTCACCTTGAATGCATCCTTCACTCCTACCACAGACCTCAACACTGTCACTCTGCCCTCATACATATCCTGTACCACTCTTGCATATTTCTCTGCCACTCCCGACTTCATCATACAATACCACAACTCCTCTCTAGGCACCCTGCCATATGCTTTCTCTAAGTCCACAAAGACACAATGCAACTCCTTCTGACCTTCTCTATAACATATAGTGTCAGAAAATGCTCTGTTAGGTATTTTGATAAACACTGATTACGTCATAATATTACCGTTGAATGTTAATAATGAAAACGGTTAAAGTGGCAAACCACTGTCAGTGATGTATTTGTTACCTTTGTTAACTTTGACTACAGTTGGTTCCTGGTTTGGATGTAATGCAGTGATAAAGTAGCAATGTTTCCCTAGTCCTTATAATTTTTTTATTTCTAAATAACCAGTTACTGTGGGTATGTCTGATGTGCAGGGTGGCCAGTCCATGCACTGTTTTACATAATATAGAGAACTCTATCTCTGTTCTCTGTCTCTCTCTCTCTCTCTTCTCTCTCTGTCTCTCCCTCTCTCTCTCTCTCTCTCTCTCTCTCTCTCTCTCTCCCTCCCTCTCTCTGTTCATAGCTAATCATTAAACTACTGCAGTGTCTAACTCTGTCAGCTCTTGTTCAATGTATAAAATTAAACCATTTGTTTTTGTTTTCCTTATGTCTTTTACTCCTCACAAAAAAGACAAGAAGGAAGTCACCTGGCTGCAAATTTTCCATGGACTAAATTTAACCATATTGCTGATGCAGTGGCCGTCTTGTTCTGTGTAGTGTTAGTACTTGCAATTCAATATGCAAAACTTATTAAGCAAATTTACTGTGTCAATGTAATTCATGGTATGTAATACTATGTTTGTTCTGTTATGTACTGTATTATTTTAAATGTTTAATCTGTGTAACATCTGTTGCCTATGCCATTTGGTCTGGGATGTGGCTGAAAGAGTCCTTTACAAGTCAGTTTACCAAATTAACAAACAATAAATAAATAACTAAAACACAAATTCATCCTCTGTTTATATAAAAAATCTTTTGACTTACAAAAATACTTTGCTGCTAAAGGGAAAATGCTGAGTTGTCTGTTTTGCAGTATCTTACACTTTTATTATTGCTAACAAATAAGCATTATTGTGTGTGACATATAAAATTGGACATTCTGAGAAAAATTGCATGGCCTGACAGGTCTGCTAAGAAATTATGTCCCTGCATTTTACAGTGACAACATTTTCATAACTTTCTTGTGCCAATACTTTAACATGTTATAATTGGCCATTAAGTAGCTATAATCATAAAAGCACAGAACATCATTTTATTGTAATCATGTAATAACATAGAACACCAGTTTACATGGAATGATTTCATACAAATGCTGAGCACAAGGTTATGGGTACTTTTTTATACTTTTTGTTGTGTTGTTATATGTTTTCACTAACCGTGTACAGTCACAGCTTCGTTTAATGATGACTTGTAACCTGTTAAATTGCTGCCATGGCAATGATGTGGCAATGCTGCCACTACAAAATACAGCATTAGATTTCCATTTTACAT
The DNA here is from genome assembly GCF_019279795.1 of Protopterus annectens. NCBI lineage: Eukaryota > Metazoa > Chordata > Ceratodontiformes > Protopteridae > Protopterus > Protopterus annectens. The sequence continues at coordinate 980,101,468 of NC_056748.1, read as the reverse complement.
TCTTTTACTCATTTTGTGGTGTTTGGGAGGTACTGACAGCTTGTAACCTGCTAAATCACTGCCTTGCACTATGCCAGCAGTGACTACAAAATACAGCAGAAGTTTTATACATATGTTTACTTTTGTTATTGGACCTATGCTGTCATCTGTCCATCAGATACTGGGGCACTATAAGAAAGGCCATATTAGAGAGGCCACAGGTTGACAGCCATGTTGGAGAAGGCAGAAGTCAGATCAGTATAACAAAGGCCATGTTGGAGTGGTCATACTGTAAAACAGTTTACAAAAGACTATGTTAGAGATGTTGGGGTGGGGTGGAACTATGAGACTAATCATGGTAAAAAGGTCAGTGGGTGGAGTAGTTGATGAAATCCATGTTGCAGAGAAGAGCAGTACATATTTCTGGAAGAAACCGAGCATTCCACCTGATATTGACAGATCAAAGTGTAACACTGAGAAGATGACATAAAACTTACACTGGTAGTTAAGTTTCTTGGGGGAGGACAGCAAAAGTGGGGTGAATCAATGTACAGGAACTAATGTGGGAAATGGAGGGAAGCAAAGTAATAGGGTTCCCTATTATTTAAGTGAACGTTCAATGTTTCGAACGTCGCATTGTCAACAGTTAAATGTCGAAAAGGCCAAATCCTGAACAAATGGAACAGTGAATTTTTTTTTCCTAGGGGAAAAAAATCACTGGGCCATTTTCGGGACTTTCCCATTTCCTCCACTGTGGTGCGATCTCTGCGTTGGTATATTTAAGTAGGGGGGGTGTGGGGGGTAATAGATATGAGAAAGAAACATATGTACCATGATTTATTCAAAGTTTATTCAGTGCTAGACATGAGAAAACATAGACACCGTGTTTTATTCAATAGGATCACTGGCCAAAATATCATATTTACATCGTGTCCCTAACTCCAAGTTATCTGAATCAGCAGCATGTATTTTATTGCTACTATAGTTGCAGAAGTAGTAATGGTATCCACTTTGTCTCAAAATAATCTGTTTGGGATCGAATGCCAAAATTTCTGAAGTCATTTGAAGTGCTTCATTGCAATGGTATATAACACAGATTTTCTGTTACTTCTATAGTTGTCCACTCACTATCTAAGAGTTGCAGATTACATTCAATGTTTTTTTTTTTTGAACTAGCCAGATACAGCTTTCCAAAAGAGTATAGATTTTCCTGGTGACATTCATTGTCCATGTCATTTACTGCAGATGGTTAAGGCTATGCACTGTTATCAAGCTGCTTCCTGTCAATCGGGGCTTGATTCCCTTAGACTCCGTTTATCCACTATTTGACTCTGAACAAGTAACTTAACCAGACAGTGCATTTGGATCACCCTTGAAAAGGGATTTGCCTAGTTTGCGTACCCAGTTAAATAAAATAAAAAAATAAAATCTAATTCCCTCTGCTACTGTGGGAGCCCCTCCAACATGTTTAGTCTGCATATCACACTGGATTACCTACAGCACAAAATATAGCCTATAAAAAATTAGGCTGAGTAGAACAATACTGAGAAAGATGCTATAAACCTTATGACATAGAATAGGATGTTTATTAACATGGTGACACCTTCTACACCCCCCCCCACCATATAACAAGAAAAAGTGCTGAGAGTTAAACTAAATACTGATGTTGGGCATTACTGGTGCAGTGGTTGTTTCTGTTCTTCATAGCTACAGCAAAACAACTTCTGAGCTGCCTCATCTGTCTACCTCTGGCTGTCCCTGATGTTTTTCCAGTACATTCCTAAACATACAATACTGCTGCTGTAGGTAATAATTTTATTCAGTTTAACTGATTACATTGATGAAATGGAACTGAGAGGAAGCATAGCATGTTTTTAGCTGTGTGGAGCAGTGTCTACACTGTTCATGTGAATTAACTTACAGAATTATCAGAGGTTGGCTGAGAATCATGCTAACAGTGATAAACATATTGCAGACAGGCAAGAAGCTGCAGACTGGGATGGAAATCAGGAATGTAAAATGTAGATTTTCAATTCAGATTAATCAGGGAAAGGAAACTGATGTGCATCTACTGAGATGAAACATATGTGGAGCACCTAGATAACATTTTGCTTTGATGACACTATGATAGAGTTGTATAAACTGGTAATAGCCATTAGAGGCATTCAGAAATGCTGCAGAAAACTCTGCTTGTAAAGACCCTCCTCGTTGATGAAAATCTGGTGTAATGGAAAGTTGATTTGCACTTTCTTTCTAGGGAAGCATTACAAGGGCCTCTAAACACAAGGGCAAGTCCTGGCAAATAGTTCCTCATTGTGCTAGGGAAGTGATCTTTTAAATATAGTTACCCTATGGATCAATTATAGCAAATATTGCAACGATTACAGACTGAATTTGCATTTTTCTGTATTTGCATTTCTCTATATTTACCAAGTATTGTAATATATACAAACATTAAGGAATTTGAGGTAGCAAGGCTTCAGTCTAATTATAGAGTACACCTGAATGATTCTGGAAAAGCTGATAGTAAGAAGGAGCACATTAACTAGACAAGATGAATTATGAACAGAAATTTTATTATTATAGATTCCTTTACAAGCACATTGAATTTGATACTTGTGCAGGCAGTTTGTTTAAAGCCTTTGAGAACATTCACTTTTTATGTACATTAACAAATGCTTGATTAAAGTTAAATCTCTGAAGTGTGATAGTGAGCAATAATAGTGCCGTGTGATAGTGAGCAGTAATAGTGCAGTGTGACAGTGAGCAGTAATAGTGCCGTGGCATCTAGAAGGCCTGTGCTAATACATTCACCAGTATTCATAAACCTTCAAGGACAAAAGTGTCCTACTATGGAATCAGAAGTGATGTTCAAACTATTAAGCAACCTGTCATATTAGATGACAGTATTGTCCTTTTTTCCATCAGGGTCCTGTCCAAGACATACTTTATTCAGAAACTTCTCCAGGGCCAAGTAGTCTTAAAAGCTTTCCACCCTATGAAGACTCCATACCAAATATGAGCATTTACACCACTAATTCTATTCCCACATAAACCACATCCTTGTGGTACCTTTCTCCGTTCACCGTAAATATAATGCCAAAATTAGAAACAAATCTCTATGGCTGAACACCAGTATAAGCAAACTTTACAATTAAAAAAATGCCAGCCCTAAGAAATAAACTCAAACCACCCTGCAATAGAAATAACCTTAAAAAGGTAATCAAAGAACGTAAGCATAAAGAATCAACATCTGCAAAACCAAGTATGAATTCTGTATTGCCACATCATCCAAGATGCAATAACTTGCACCCCCATTTTTGCCAATATTGTTATGTTGCAATGGGAAAAAAGATTTATTTTTAACACCAATTATCCGAGGTCCTGGTTGCTTTATATACTCTTTCTGGATGATGTATTTATTATCTGGAAAGAGTCTTTGGATAAATTAGTATTGTTTATTGATTACATTAATTCAACAACCTTCTTTTTAAAATTCACATATTTGAGTTGTCATCCGTTTCACCAAAAGAAAGTTATAGTGAAAGGTCAATATGTAAGGCTAGCCAAGATGGTGTCAGAGTTTGATGTTTTTTAATGGAATGTGACAAACTGATGAAAATGTTCTTGACCTGAAGGTGCAGAAGTAGTATAGTGAATGATATCTGTAAAGATGTGATTGATAAGAGAGTGGGAGGTTTTTATAAACCATTAATCTGAAGTAGTTAACTTCATTTGGGCATCAACCTATGGGTCTTCGGATCCATATCGGATCCGAGCCGCCAATTTCCAACAGCAGAGATCTGAGCTCCAAGCTCCTCCCCTACCCATAATCCCCTGCCAACCCTGCCTGACCTCAGATCTAGTTTGCCGCGGTTGAAGCCAGCAGCTTGATCCTTGAGTTTCAGGTGTTAGTCGAGAATTGTGAGAGAATTTTGACCCTTTTTCTTACCTTTCTGTAAAAAAAGAGTGTTGTGTGTGCGTTTAGCGTTCCCTTGTAGTTTTTCTCTTTAATTTTAATTTTAGCTTATTCCCCCCCCCTCGTGAGAGCGTTAGGGCATGTGTCTGCATGTGGTTGGGGCCTAGTGTGTGTGTCCTCCTTTCCAGTGATGTCTGAGGCCCCAAAGACATTTTTTTTCTAAATGTACCGAGTGTGGCCATAAGCTATCCCCAGCGGATGGCCACACTAGGTGCGTGTTGTGCCTTGGGGTTGAACACCTCTCCTCTGGATGCGTTATTTGTGTGGCGTTCAACCCCAGGGCACTTAAGGACCAGAGGTCGAAGTTGATTCTGGCGGGACTTCTGCCCCCGGACTCGGCTCCAACCTCCGGTTCCCCCGTGGCGCCTGTCGCAGCTGCGGCAGTACCCACGACTACTTCCCTTCCCCTGGCCGGGACTCAATCTCCCACCTTGGGCCAGGAGGATAGGGAAGCCAGAAAAGAGAAGCAAAGAGAGAAGCACCATAAGCGGCAGGCCGAGGCTTCTACATCGGCCCAGCCAGCTAAGCGGGCTTCTCCCTCCAAGACCTCCGAGCCTTCTCCTTCCCGGCCCCGGTCACCTTGCTTCTCACCAGGACCGGAGGAGGAGGTGGCCCGATCTCCCTCAAGGTCATCGAGGTGGCACTCCCGTCCCACCTCAGTGGCCTCCTCTAGGTCTACTAGAAGCCTAACGGACGCAGATTTGGACCGGATGATGAGAAGATTCCTCCAGGCCCAACTGCAGATGGGAGTGCTCTTGCCTCCCCCCCTCTGGGGGGGAGAGCTTGACCCCTTTTTTCACCCCAATCGCTCCTTCTCCAACCCGCTTCCTGGGTTTGGAGTCCTAGGAACCGAGCGGTGCTGGAGCCGGGGGTGTGTCGGCACCGATAGTATCGGGTACTTCGGTGTCTACAGCACCCTCAAGTCTGTCGGGTCCCTTTTTGGCGGATCCGAGCTCTCGGAGCCGAGAGCTGAGCTTCAGATCCGAGGGTGTCAGTCTGACTTAGGCTCCGACCAGGTCGGAGCATACTGGCCCGTCAGATCCTATAGCGTTGGCTCCAGCCCCGATCCGCTCGTCGGATCCGAGGCAGGGTTTGCTCTCAGATCCCAGAGAGAGCAGCTCTCCTTCGGCTTTTGATAAGGTGGAGAGGGCTCTGTCAAGGGATTCCAGGCCCCCCGCCACAGCTACGGCTCCACCCCACACTCCCTCTCAGTTGGCTTCGGCTTCCATCACCCGGTCCCAGGGACAGCCTGCTCTAACATCCCAGGTAGTTCCCTTGTTGGGACATGATGAGCCTGGTAAGGCCTCCTCGGACAGCCCCCTCGAGGAGGTCCCTTACAAGCGCAAGTGCAAAAGGAGGCACTTGGACTCCCCTGAGTCCTTAACCGAGGACACATATTTGGAGGAAGGGGAAGGCTCCCCAAGATCACCCCCGAAGATGTCTCTTTCGGAGACATCATGGAGATGCTCAGGATAAGAGGAGGGTGGTCTGCCCCAAAGCCTACCTCGGACGAATCTGTGTTCCTAGAGGTGTTTGAAGCAGGCCCGTCTACCTGTTGGGTGTCCCCTCCGGCTGACCCCTTGGTAGACCTGATCACTACCAGGGCGTGGAAGGAGCCGGACACTGTGGAGCCCATCCCGAAGAGACCTGATAGGATCCTTAGTCCCCCCTCTGACAGAGTGCACTGGAGTAAGGGATCCCCGGTAGATGCCATATTGGTGGCGGCAGCCACCAAGAGGGAACTGGCCCAAGAAAGTCCCTCGGTCCATCCTCCTAGCAAGGAGTCTCGGTCGATGGACCACCTTGGGAAGCGAGTCTTCAGTTCAGCTACCTTCTCGGTAAGGTCACTGAACTACATGGCACATGTCATACGGCTCCAGCGAGACCTTATCAAAGAGTACGCTGGGTCGCCCCCGGAGTCCATGTCGGCGGAGGACAAGCAAGTGTACTCTGCCCGAATGGCCACTCTTCGGTCGATTTCCAATACCTCTATGTGGCTACTATCCCATGCTACAGAGGGAGCCGCTAGAGCTAGCGGAGCGGGCATCATCATGAGGCATCAGGCGTGGCTCCAACACTGTGATTTCACGGAACCCTTTAAGGCGTCTTTCGCTAATGCCCCATTCGATGGTTCTGCCCTCTTTGGCAAAACCGTACGTGAAACATTAGTCCAGAGCGAGAAGGACGGGAAGACTTTGTCTGCCATCGGAGTCTGCTTCTCTGCTCCCCAGAGGTCCTTCTCCAAGAACCAAAAGAGACAGAAGAAGATGTGGTTCCGGAAGTCACAACAGTCCCGTGATGCTCCGGACACCCAGTCCTTCCGAGGCAGAGGAGGACAGGGTGGACGCCGCCCTAGGGGCAGAGGGGGTCTGAGGAGTTTTGGGTCCAGAGAATCATTCTCTGATCGGCCCACGCAGCAACCCTGAGGGGTTACCCGACTGCTCCACTCTGGAGACAGTCGGGGAGCGCTTTTTGAGGCACCTGGCAGCTTGGGAGTCCATCACGACAGATCACTGGGTGCTTCGTATCATATCCAGAGGTTACCAAATTCCGTTTCTTTATCCCCCTCGCAATCCCAGATTCCTCCCCGATGTTCCCCCCCGATCAGAGGGAGGCCGCGGCTGCGGAAATCCTGCAGCTGCTAGAAAAAAGAGCCATTCAGCATGTCCCCCCCAGACCAGTCCAGATCGGGCTTTTACTCCAGGTTCTTCTTGGTGCTAAAAAAGATGTGGGACTTAAGGCCAATCCTCGATCTATCCCTCTTGAACCTGTCAGTAACCAAGGAAAAGTTCCGGATGGTCACACTTCAATCCATTCTCCCCCTCTTGCAGGAGAATGAGTGGATGTGCTCTATAGACCTCAAGGATGCGTACTACCACATCTTGATGGACAGATGCTCCAGGAAGTTCCTTCGCTTCCAGCTAGGAGCCAGTCATTACCAATTCAGGGTCCTTCCCTTTGGTCTCACCACAGCCCCCAGGATGTTTACCAAGGTTTTGTCAGTGATAGCGGCCCACCTGAGACTCCAGGGAATTCAGGTCTTCCCCTACCTGGATGACTGGCTCCTGACCACCCCCACAAGGCATCTACTCTGTGCGGCCAGGGACTCTTTTCTCTGTCTAGCTCCCCGGCTGGGGATCACAGTCAATGTAGGAAAGTCTTCCCTTCTGCCGACACAAATCATAGACTTCATTGCAGTCAGATTGGATACAAGCTGGCTCCCAGCCCTCTTGACTTCAGACCGGCTTCAAATTCTGAGACTCCATGTGCGGGCCATCCTTCAATCCCCAGCCCCTTCAGCAGCATTGGTCCTGAGGGCCCTAGGGTCGATGGTGGATGCCATCAACCTGCTGCCCATGGCACGTTTGAACATGAGAGTCCTGCAGTGGACCCTCCAAGTCCAATGGTCCTTCCTGCATTACCCTCTAAACCATCCCATTCACCTCAGCAGGGTTTGCAGGAAGGCCCTTCTGTGGTGGCTCCAGTCCCTGGACTTCCTCAAAGGTCGGCCCTTTGCTATGCCCCATCCCCTAACCACGGTGACCACGGACACCTCTCGTCTTGCATGGGGGGGCATTGTCTAGGCAGGACAATCCAAGGCACGTGGAACCACACAGAGACCTTGCTGCATATCAATGTCCTAGAGATGAGGGCGGTGCTGTTGGCATTGCAAGCACTCCAGAGCCTTCTTCCCATTGGGACTATTGCAGTCCAGATGGACAACATGTTGGTAGTCTGGTATATTTAATAAAGTCTGTATTTTAACAGTAATATACTCCATTTGTCCAGACAAGTTTCCGTTTTTTTTGGTTTTCATAAAAGTTTATTTTTTTTTTTATTTTGCCTTTGTTCGTTGTATATTAGTCTGGTAAATCAACAAACAAGGGAGAACCAGGTCCTATCCACTTTGCCGAGAGGCCATGAGAGTGTGGGAATGGGCAATCTCCACCAACCGCTTTCTCATAGCAACGCACATTCCTGGATGGTCCAACATCCTTGCGGACAGACTGAGTCGCATGATTCTATCGCCGTAAGAGTGGTCTCTGAATCCCGAAGTAGCGAAACAAATATTCTCCAAATGGGGTCAACCTTGTTGCGATCTTTTTGCTTCTCCCGCAAACATGAAGTGCAACGACTACTTCACTCTAATCCCCCCACCTGGGGAATCCCCCAGAGATGCTCTTGTACATGCTTGGTCGCCCGGTCTCCTCTATGCTTACCCTCCTCTTCCTCTAATGCTGAAGTTCTTACAGAAAGCCAGATGGCTGGGGAGCAGAATAATCCTCATTGCCCCATTCTGGCCTTGTCAGGCTTGGTTCCCTTATCTACAGTCTCATCTAGTGAATCCTCCCTGGATTCTGGATCCCATACCGGATCTGATCTTGCACCCATTAGACCTTCCGACCCCGAATCTGGACAATCTGAAGCTCACGGCTTGGTTGCTCCAGTTCCACTTCTAGCTAGGACTCCTGGTATCTCTTCCCCGGTCAAAGCTATCTTAGTGGCGGCCCACAAGCCATCTACTAGAAGGCTTTATGATAGCAAATGGAAATGGTTTTCTATTTGGGTGGAGCAACAAAACTTAGACCCCTTTACGGCTCTGTTACCTGCGGTGTTAGACTTTTTGTCAGGACTTTTTGACCAAGGAGCCAGCTGTTCCACGGTCAGAGTTCAGCTGGCAGCAATTTTGCATTATCACGTGGGGAGTGACCTAGGCCCTTTGATCTCTACCAGATTGTGTAAGGCCTTTTTGAAGGGTACCTTCCTACTGAGACCCCCGGTGAAGGATGTAGTCCCTCCTTGGGATTTAGCGCTTGTGCTCCAGGCTTTGACAGCTCCTCCCTTTGAGCCTGCAGCGTCAGTGGATCTTAAACTATTATCCTGGAAAACAACATTTCTCGTCACTATCACTTCGGCAAGAAGGGTCTCTGAGCTACAAGCCCTTTCCGCCAAGCCACCGTATTTGACCTTTCACAAAGATAGGGTATCCCTCAGGACCAATCCCTCTTTTCTTCCTAAGATTGCTTCCAAATCAAATATCAATCAGACTATTAATTTACCTGTCTTTTTTCCCAATTACCAAAACAAAGGCAAATACAAGTTGCACTCATTGGATGTTCATAGACAACTATGTTTCTATTTACACAGAACAGCTGGTAATAGGCAATCAGACCAGCTGTTTATTTCCTTTGCTAAAACTAATTTTGGAAAATCAGTTTCAAAAGTCACACTGTCCAAGTGGATTTCACAGTGTATTCTACTAGCATATGAAAGTTCAGGCTGGCCCGCACCCCAGGGAGTCCACGCCCATTCTACTAAGTCAATTTCCACATCTGCTGCATTTCGTTCTAGAGTCTCATTGGATGAAATTTGTTCGGCAGCCACTTGGGCTTCATCTCATACCTTTATAAATCATTATAAGTTGAACCTGGTCTCCAGAGGGAGAGTATCCTTTGGCTCTGCAGTGCTCCGGAACATCCTTCCATGAGGACCTCCCAAGATTTAGGTAGCTGGAGACTCTGTCCCATAGGTTGATGCCCAAATGAAGTTAACTACTTCAGATTAAGAAGTTATGTACTCACCATAACGTTCCATCTGAGTAGATAAACTTCATTTGGCAGCAACCGTCCCCCCCCTCCTTCCCCCTGACCTTCGGATGTTTATATTACTATGTTGTCTTCTGATTGTATCGAGGTCAAACCATAGGCTGGCTATTTGGTGCAGGTTTTGCATTGGGCAAACTCGATCTGAGGTCAGGTAGGGTTGGCAGGGGATTATGGGTAGGGGGAGGAGTTTTGAGCTCAGATCTCTGCTGTTGGAAACTGCCGGCTCGGATCCGATATGGATCCGAAGACCCATAGGTTGCTGCCAAATGAAGTTTATCTACTCAGATGGAACGTTATGGTGAGTACATAACTTCTTATTAACAACGGTTGAAAATGTAACTTCTACTGGAAGTAGTGCTGTGAATCATGAATTTTCTAAATCTTTGGTTTTGACATTTAATCAACACTTATTAGCCACAGTGAGAATATTAGATGAATCATTGAAAAGAATTGGGTTATATTTTCCACTAATAATGAAGTTAAGGAAACTATAGAAAAAACACATTATGTACAAGAAAGCAAGGTCTTTTAAAACATCATTTGAACTAAATGATAATTTAAATAGTTCAGCATTTTATGGGAATAAGGACACTTTCAAATGTATGTCGTGCTCTCAGTGCCAGCATTTTGTAGTTTGTGATACTGTTAAAGTTAACCATGTAGTTATTAGAGCCATGTTTCACTATAATTGTAATACCAAGGATAGCGCATACCTAGCAAAGTGCCAGTGTTGCCCCTGCTTTTAGGTAGGCAAAACTATACAAAAATTAAAAAAAGTATTTATAAACATTTCTACAATATTTCACATAAGAATAGGAATAATGTGATATACAAACATTGAACAGTTGCCGGCCACTATTTACTTTTATTTGGGTTTAGATAGGATTTTTAAGAATCCAAGGGGGGGGGAACCATGGAATGACCGAATAGATTATGCAGAACTGTGAAGGCAAATTAAGTTAAATACATACAATTATCCAGGGCTGAATGATACATCTTCTATAGCTAGTGTTTTAAAATTAAAATCATACATGATATAAAATATACAAATTGCATTATAGAATGAGGGCTCTCCCCTTTTTAATACATTTGTAATGCATTTAATTATAAAAAAAAATGTTGCACATTTGTTAGTTATTAGTATTTTGATCATATTATTTGATACATTTGTAGTCTTTCTGTTTATATTATGAGTTGCCCCTATAAATTTTATAATATGTTGTGACTGGTTGATAGGGTAGGCTTGGTTCAGTTAACTTATTTAAAATGCTGTTTTTTAAATTTTGCCACTTCTGAAGAAGTCCCAAGTTATTGGAGAGGAAAGTGCTTAACTGATTTTTTTTAAATAAAGGTTTTATCTGTTCTAGTGGCCTCGTAGCAGTCATTTCTTTGCTTTTCAGTTCTTTGGTTCATTGTTTGGTTATCAGTGAGTGAAACGTTTTAACTATGTCAGGAATACTTGGAGCAATACTTTAACACTGCACAAAGATGATCTCCAGTGGTACCACATACTCTGACTTAGAAGTCATTGCCAACATACTAGAAGATTAATTTAGTTCAAATTTCTCCCTCAACTCACCCTTTTTCTCCCCCTCAGTCCATTCTCATCATACTGTCATCTATAATTACTTTATAATAAGTCTTTGAAATCCTCTGAAAAAGCAAAAACACTAGATCCATGGGTATGGACTGTGTAGCAGTGTCCTTGTTAGCATTAAATGCTGCCTCACTGATTTCATCGTAAGCCTATTAAATCTCAGTCTCTACAATGGGTATGTGCAAATTTCTGAAAGGCTGCTGTTATGGTATTACTGCACAAGGGAGGTCCTTCCACCAAACCAGTGAAGTAGAAAGCAATTAGCCTTACTAGCATTATTTGTAAAGTAATGGAATGCTTCATTTTGAGCTTGGAAACCATATTGACATCTTACAAGCCCTTGGTCCAAAGCATTCTGGCTTTGTTAAAAGCATAAGCCCTACCTACTAAATCTATTGAATTTCTTTGAAAAGGTCACTTAAATACTGGATGGCAGGAAATCTGTGGCATCTTCAGTCTTTCATTTTGGTTCACCCTGCATCGATGATGTATTGGGCCACAAGTTGACTCCACTGTGTCCTATCAGCTGCTGTTTCTTTAGCTTCCTCCTAAGTGATATTCAGGCAACAGAGGTCTCTTGTTACAACTCCTTTCCAGTTTTGTTGAGGTCTACCTGGTCTTCTCTTGTATCCAGCTAGTTTCCAGTTGAGGGATTGTATAGGAATCCTGCTAGTGTCCATGCAGTTAACATGACCAAACCAATGTAGTCTTCTTTCCGTAATGATATTTTCAAGTTTCCATTGTTGCGTTCTTTCTCTGACACACTCATATTTTTACTTTGTCTTTCTACAATATCTTTCTACAAAGTCTTTGGTATAGCTTTACCTTTGTGAACAGGGCAATGTTTCTTGACCTCCAGATTTTGGATAGTCTGTTGAATGCTGCACTTGCTTTTCCAAGTCTAACCAGAACTTCCTTCTTGCAGTTACCTTTATGAGAGATGAACCTGCCCAGGTAGAAGTTTTCTGTCATATCTAATACTGGTCCTGCAGCCGTTATATTTTTGTTGTCATTCCATGCTTCCCTGACCAACATTTTGCATTTGTCTGGATTCATTTTGATGCTTACTTTCCCACCTTGTTTCTCCACTGATGTGATCATTGTCTGCATTCCACTCCATGTTATGTCAATAAGAACTATGTCATCAGCAAAGTCCAAGTCACATAACTTGTTATCAACCCATTCTAATCCCACTGAGTTTCCACATAATGCTTTTTGCATTACCCAATCAGTAACTATTGTGAATAATAAAGGAGGAGACAGTATACATCCCTGTAGTACACTACTGACCACTGCAAACCAGTCACTGTACTCATTATTCACCCAAACTGTGCACTTGCTGTCTTGATACAGACTCTTAAAGAGTGCAATGAATTTTGGAGGAATCTCGTATTCTGCCAAGATGTGCCATAGTGATGGTTTATGTATATAGTCAAAGGCTTTTTTGAAGTCCACAAAGTTAACAATGACTGGTTTCTTCCACAATGCTGCTTTTTCTATAATTTGTCTTAGTGCAAATATCTAGTCAGTGCAGGATCGACCTGATCTAAATCCAGCCTGTTCCTGTCTAAGTCTATCATCAACTGCTCCTTTCAGTCTATTCAGTAATACACTGGTGAAAACTTTGCCTGGGACTGACAATAATGTGATTCCATGCCAGTTCATTTACTTATATTTAACCAAGGCATCTGACATTATCTCACATTCAAGCATTAGTGAGAAACTAACCCAATTAAGTGATAACCCTTTATGTAACTCAATGGACTCAATGGATAGCAAAATGGCCCTCAGACAGGACCCACACTGTCAGAGCTGGTGGCACACTGTCTTCAAAAATGCAGGCCACTAGAGGTATTTCACACTGTTGTGTTCTGGGGCCTACTCTTCTTCAGCACATAATGTATACTTTGTTGGTGTCATAGATGATGCCTATGGTCTCTGGCTGACTATGTTTACTGATAACTACAAACTCACAGATAGCAGCAGCTCACCAGATGACATCCATATTCTTCAAAAGGTAGTACACACAAACTGTTTGTGTCAGGACCATTCTTAAGCTAAATCCGTATTTTTCTTTTCTGGTAGAAGAGCAAGAACAGCCTTGCACCTCCCTCATAAATGATAGCCCATAAAATAGAAACTGTCATATTACATCTAAGAACATTCATACAGAAAGAAGTCTCTTTTGACTTAAGGTATTTCATACAGTTATCTTATAAGCAAGGAGTAGGCCACATGTAAAGATGTGACTGTTGTGTGTTGCAGGTACTGCTGGATATGTCCTGCAGCCCTGGATCTTGACCTATTTTCATAGATGATGGTGGAAGCAGCATGTAACACAGCCTCTGCTGAAACACACAATGTTGTTGAGCACATATTCAGACAATTAAAGAGATACCTCCATTGATGTGATATATCAGGTGGGGACCTGCAATATGGACATTATACCTCCAGGAAATCAATGTGGTATGAGCAATGCTATACAGTAGAAACAGCTGGTATACCAGGAGAAACATCCCAGCACAACTCACCATAATATTAGGGCCAGCAATCAAAGAGCAGGGTGTAGGGTCTTTATTTTATTTTATTTATTTTACATTTGTTAACCGGGGGTGTCTGACTGAGCCGAAAAGGCCCTTTTTCAGCAGAGGCCCGGGGAAAAAAGCTCCACAAAGAAAAATTACAGACACATTTAGTTATTTAGACATGGTCAGTATACACACAAATTACAGGAGACATGTTTTTACAGTGGTATGCAGCACATAAACAGTTACAGTGGAGAGAACAAACAAAAAATATTAATTTTAAAAATAAAGGTAATTAATAGATTTGTGGTGTACAGCTGAAATTTGTAACATAGGTAGAATACATACATAGTACACAGGTACAGTACATACATTGTAGATTAGCCAGTGTTTGTGAGTAAGATTGAAAACTATTATCGAGTGCTCTAGATTTTGTATGTATGTGTTATCCACTTTCACTAGCCTGGGGAGCAATCATGGCACTGCCAACTTTCCTTGAGATGTTGCCTGATGAGGTCTTTAAAGGAGGCTTTGGATGATGTGTTTTGAATGCTTGTACGGACAGAGTTCCATTTTTTAGCCACTGAACTACTATATAGTGCATATCCAAAGCTATTGTAGCTGTTGGTGACTTCTAGTAGTAGTTTGCTTGATGATCTAAGAGGCCTTTTGGCTGAGTGATGTTGTACTAGGTTTTTGAGGGCAGGACACTTATTGGGGAGGTAATATATAGAATGACAGAGGCAGAGCTGATTGTAGGTTAGGAGGTTGGGCAGTTCAAGCCAGTGGAGCTGTCTCAAAGCAGTACAGTGATGAGTTCTATATGAGCAATTTGCAGAAAAGCAGGCAATTCTGTTATAGCAGGCTTCCATTTTGCTTAGTTCAGTTTTGTTGAGATTAGTCAGAATGGGAGATGCATAGAGTAGGGTGGATAGAAGTTGGGAGCGAGCAGTGGCTGATCTTGTGTTATTGGTAAGAAATGGTTTGATACGGTAGAGCGACCCCAGTTTGGCATGTACTTTTTTAATAGTTAAGTTGAGATGACTATCACATATTAGGTGGGAGTCTATGGTTAATCCCAATAGCTTAGCCTCTGCCACTGGAGCAATTGGAGTAGCGTTAGTGGAGTAGATAGTGAATTGACTGTTAGTGTTTTTGTTAGAACTGGTTATAATCATAAGCTTAGTTTTCTTTGGATTGAGGATAAGTTGGGCTTTGGTAAGGTAGTTTTCAACGTCAGAGAATGCTAGTTGAGTTGTTTGCAGGAGGGTGAGAATGTTTTGTGCAGCACAGATTAAGGTAGTGTCATCTGCATACTGAATTATAGATGCATGCTGTGTGGAGGTATGGAGGTCATTTGTGAAGACTGTGAATAGTAGTGGTCCTAAGATAGAACCCTGTGGGACTCCTATAGTTATGGGCAGCTGAGGAGAGAGAGAATTTTCCCATTTCACAGCTTGGTACCTGTCAGTTAAGTAGCTTTGGAACCAGGTAAGAGTGGAATTTGATAGATGATATTGGTTTAGTTTGTTTAGCAGGATTTGGTGTGAGACTGTGTCAAATGCTTTGGACATATCCAAAAAAAGAGTTGACACTTGTAGGCCTTCATTTTTGAGACGGTTTACTGTGTCTGTGAAGCAGAGGAGGGCTGTAGTGGTACTATGGGCAGGTCTGAAACCATGCTGAGTAGGTGACAGGATGTTGCTGTCTAGGAGATAGTTTAGCATCTGGGTATGGATGCATTTTTCTAGGATTTTGGCCAGGGGGGAGAGTAAAGCAATGGGTCTGTAGTTATTAAGTTCAGTGGAGGTCCCGCCTTTATGTATGGGTGTAACATAGAATATTTTCCAGAGTTTGGGCACATAGTTTTCAACAATTGATCTGTTTATGAGAGTGGAGACTGGGATAGCAATAGCATCTGCTGTGAGTTTCAAGAAATAGCTGGGGAGTAGGTCGGCTGCTGTTGATGAGGTTTTTAGTTTGGAGAGCATGCTTTTGATTGAAGTGGTGGAAACTGTTTTGAGGGCAAAGCTTGTATTAGTGTTATTTGTGTTGGGGGGATTGTGAGGAAGGAACTGTCCTGTGATACTAAGGATAGAATTGAGTTCACAAAGTAGGAGTTGAATTGTGTTTCAATGGGAACTTTAGTGTCAGGGGTGGTTGGTTTGGGGGTAGCCTTTTGGGTGGATTTTAGTAACTGGTTTACATTTTTCCAAAATTTTTGCGGGTTGTGTTGGTATTTAGTTTGTAATGTTGTGTAGTAGGATTTTTTGTCCAGCCTAATGCATTTTTTTGCACGGTTGCGCAGTTCTTGGTACTTAGTTAAGCTTTATGTTTCTTTGTTTTTTTTGATAGTAAAGCCAGGCAGTGTCTCTGGACTTGAGGGCTTGTTTGGTTTCTTTACTGAGCCAGGGGTTTGTGGAGGTTCTAACCTTGATTTTGCACAATGGAGCGACAGTGTCTAGGTGTTGTAGAAATGTTTTGTTGAAATATGCTACAGCCTAGTCAAGTGGGAGGGTTTTTAGGGGGGTCCAGTCACAGTTACAGAGTAAAGTGTTGAGGACCTCAGGAGCGAATTTTTTTGTGTTTCTAGTGGATATATAGTTAGTGGTTTTGCATATGCTTGTTCTACTACATATAAAGTATATTATGTTGTGGTCACTTAAGGTGTCTGGGAGACTGCCTGTGTGAGGGTACAATGTGGGGTTGTTAGTTAGGACCCAGTCAAGGATGGATTCCCTTTTAGATTTTTTATCACATCTAGTTGGAATTTGGACTAGCTGCTGGTAGCCATGGAGATTTATTAGATTACTTGGTGGTTCTGATATACAGGTGAACCAATCTAGGTTGAAGTCCCCCAGAATAAGGTTTTCTTGTGTGGAAAAACACCAGGATAAGAAGTCTTCAAGGCTAGCAGGTGTATTACCAGGTGGAATATAGATCACAATTATGGTGATGACCTTTTTAGGGTGAAGTTGAAGTTGTGAGATAAGTATGTCCCAATTATTGGGGGAGGGGGAGGAGTTTGGTAATTGATGGACAGTTAAGTTTGACTTGTACAGTAAGGCAGTTCCACCCCCTTTACAAAGTGGTCTGTCTTGTCTAATGATATTGTAGCCAGTAGGGAGAACTTCTGAGTTAGCTATGTTTTTATTTAGCCAGGTTTCTGTTAAAGCAACTATGTCTGGGGAGTAGTGTGCTATTGTGGCCTGGAGTTCAGGTATTTTTTTTTGATACTTCTAATATTAATATTTAGCATTAAAAGATGGTTGGTTTTGCTGCTGTTGTTGATTTGCCCAGGGATGAAGAAAGTGGGGATGTTATGTTCTGACATTTGTGTTGGAGCAGTTTGAGTTGGACAGGATGGATTTGGGCCTGGGTTGGGGTGGATATCCCCACTTATGGTGAGCCTGGAGTTAAAATGGTTATACAGATGATGGAGTTTGGTGAGGAGTGTGAGAAAGTATTGTGTTTTCTTGGAGTAGGAATGAGAGCATATGTGTTTAGTCCTGAATTGGTCCGTTATGTAGTTCTTGAATAACTGTGGGCAGATATTATTATAATGTGTGGTGTCTGTATACGAGAGTGCATAATGCAGTGTTGTCCTACTAAGTTTAGGGATATTGCTAGAGTGATAACTTGTGGTGTTGTAAAGAATTATGAGAAGACAGACTAGACTTAGTTGCGTGATAGTCATGGTTATAAAGTTTAAGTTGATTCTAGGTGGGGGGGGTCTGAATAGGAATTATAGGGTTGCACTATATGTGGATGGGGAAGTAGTGTGGGTGATGTAAAAAATGGCCTAGTGGGAATGAGAGTGACTGGGAGTATTTTGTGTCGAGCAAGTTGGTGTGGTATAATGTGATATGACTTGAGGAGCTGTGATTGGTGGAGATGATGTGAGGGTGAGCTGTGGGTGTGGCTGTGATTACTATAAATGTAGAGGTAGTGGGGGAGGGAGAAAATAGGGGGCAGGGCAGGGGAGCGGAGAGAGCCCAAGCGTTAGCAAGAGCAAATGGAGTGGGGCAGAGCCAACCAAGACAAAAGAAAAAGTAAGTATTACTTTACAAATCTGAACACTTAAAACAAATTCCTGAGGTCTAATGGCTTACCGGCAAGCAGAATGTAATTGCTGAGGAGCACTTGTGACCTGGTGGGAGACTAGAAATTTAAAGATGGTTCCATGCTCAGCAGGATTCTAATATAGACTTTGTATTGGGGGAGGGAGATAGCACAAGGGGTGTAAACCAGGTGGAATGCAAAGAAACCAGAGAGGTAATCAGTGGAAATCAGTGAAGGCCTCAGAGGGGGTAAGTAATAATTCAAACTACCTGTAAAGTAAAGGAGAGAAAAGGCAGCAAAGTTTATTAAGGTTGGAAATGTGTCTTCACATTGACTTGCTGATTAGTAACCAGTTTGTGCACAGATTAGAGTAGGGAGATACATTAGCAATGAAGGGGAATGTATAGAGATGCAAATAAACAGGTGGGCCTCCAAGTGATACAAACGAAGGCAGAAAGCACTGAGAGGGCTGCTTGATGGTTAATTTAGTCACAGGGATGTGAATTAAATGTATACTATCTATTGGACAGTTAGGATTACTGTACTAGTGGGGGGGGGGAGGACACAAGGCTACAACAGTCAGTTTTATTAGCAAGCTGAGAACTACTAAGAAATAATGCTAATGTAATAGCTTCACTCTCATAAAACATACAAGTAGAATGCCTGGGTGGACTGACTCTGCTCTTGAGGCTCAAAATGTATATCCTTGTTTAGTTTGCAGTACTGATTCCTTCTTATACTGTATGGGTGGAGTGGTAGCCGCAGACTGCAGATTTGTTTGAGTGTGCTCTGAAGAGAGAGAAAAAAAAAAGAGAGGATGAAGCTAGTAGAAGGAGACAAAGACAGGTCAAAGGAAGTAATTAGGAGATAGGAGGGTGTAAAAGATACAAATCTGAGGATAGTGTGGATAAAGCAGGAGAATAGATGCTACTGCTACAGTTTGAGAGTGCTTCAACAGTAACCACATCACAGTGCCATAACTTAGTTTGGAAACAGGTTAATAAATCATGCAGAATACATTTATCAGCCAATTATCCTGTGCATACAAGAAAAAGGAAAATGAACACAACAGCACAGCTGAAGCAGTAGCAGAGACAACTGTAGTGCTAAGTCAGTAAATACTGTTTCTAACTCCAATACTAGGTCTATTAGATGTACATTACAGTTATAACAGCAGTTTTAGTAGCATAGAGACAACATAGCTGCAGTGGTAGTGTCAGTAAAAACACAAATCCTGAATAACAGAATCAACCAGTTAAATAAACAAATAAGCAGATCAGTAGTCAGGAATCAGAAAAATTAATACTAATTGTATAGATCCAAATACAGCAAAAAGTAAGTATTACTTTACAAATCTGAATACTTTTAAAACAAATTCCGGAGGTCTAATGGCTTACCGGCAAGCAGAATGTAATTGCTGAGGAGCACATGTGTCCTGGTGGGAGACTAGAAATTTAAAGATGGCTCCATGCTCAGCAGGATTCTAATATAGAATTTGTATTGGGGGAGGGAGATAGCACAAGGGGTGTAAACCAGGTGGAATGCAAAGAAACCAGAGAGGCAATCAGTGGAAATCAGTGAAGGCCTCAGAGGGGGTAAGTAATAATTCAAACTACCTGTAAAGTGAAGGAGAGAAGAGACAGGAAAGTTTATTAAGGTTGGGAGTGTGTCTTCACATTGACTTGCTGATTAGTAACCAGTTTGTGCACAGATTAGAGTAGGGAGATACATTAGCAATGAAGGGGAATGTATAGAAATGCAAATAAACAGGTGGGCCTCCAAGTGATACAAACTAAGGCATTAAGCACTGAGAGGGCTGCTTGATGGTTAATTTAGTCACAGGGATATGAATTAAATGTATACTGTCTATTGGACAGTTAGGATTACTGTACTAGCGGGGTGGGGAGGGACACAAGGCTACAACAGTCAGTTTTATTAGCAAGCTGAGAAATGCTAAGAAATAATGCTAATGTAATAGCTTCACTCTCATAAAACATACAAGTAGAATGCCTGGGTGGACTGACCCTGCTCTTGAGGCTCAAAATGTATATCCTTGTTTAGTTTGCAGTACTGATTCCTTCTTATACTGTATGGGTGGAGTGGTAGCCGCAGACTGCAGATTTGCTTGAGTGTGCTCTGAAGAGAGAGAAAAAAAAGAGAGGATGAAGCTAGTAGAAGGAGACAAAGACAGGTCAAAGGAAGTAATTAGGAGATAGGAGGGTGTAAAAGATACAAATCTGAGGATAGTGTGGATAAAGCAGGAGGATAGATGCTACTGCTACAGTTTGAGAGTGCTTCAACAGTAACCACATCATAGTGCCATAACTTAGTTTGGAAACAGGTTAATAAATCATGCACAATATATTTATCAACCAATTATCCTGTGCATACAAGAAAAAGGAAAATGAACACAACAGCACAGCTGAAGCAGTAGCAGAGACAACTGTAGTGCTAAGTCAGTAAGTACTGTTTCTAACTCCAAGACTATGTCAATTAGATGTACATTACAGTTATAACAGCAGTTTTAGTAGCATAGAGACAACATAGCTGCAGTGACTTTTAAATAAACTGTCAACAGTGGTACCACAGATAAGGCAAAGACAGTCATGATACATCATGATTCTGGCAAAGAAATGGCATTTGATCCACGGCTTGGTGTCATTACACAAAGAGCACAAAATAAAATATTACATACACTATTAGAATTAGACTATGCAATGCATGGACTGGTCACCCTGTGTATCAGACATAACCATACCCACACAGTTAAGGGAGTGGGGAGAGTACAATCATCATCATTCCCACATTTGGTTAGAACACAGTGGCAGGTGACAGCAGTGCTATAATATGGGAAAGGGTCAATGGAGATGAATATTGTAGCCATGCACATGGTAGTTGGCTGTGGGAAGACAGGGCTGAAATCTTGCTATGGTAGGCTTGAGCAGCCAAGTTATGATCACTATAGTATCAGAGCTTTCAACAGCTGCTGCACTGCTTTCAGTTGGCAAGGAAGAAATAGACCAATGGCATCATACCTGTGTGCCCCAACAAGATGAACCTGTAAAGCATCGTCATCTATGACCTGGATGATGGTCATGGATAAACATAGTGTTTTGTGTGCCCACAGTAGATATTGAAGGGTAAAGCTATAGTACAACTTGTAAGCAATATAGTGAGGCATTCCAGGTATTAAGCACAAGCAGCATCAGCATCCAGGACCATGAGTCCACTGATGGCCAGGGATGGCAGCAGTGGCAGGCTATGTGACTACATCCAAGAGTAGTGCCATCTCATTAATGGACTGTGCAGCTTCAGTTAAGTCAGGTAAGCATGTGCCAGGGCACCTCACATCTGGACCTTCTTGTGGTCACAGACTGTATAAGCTGCAGAGACAGACTGCAGTGAGCTTACCATGTGTCTTACAAAAGCACCCATGGATGTGACATTTATCACCAGCAACCTCAGCTGCAGCATCTACTCCCTGCCACTATACGCCATCTTGCTTAATGCGCAGGTGTTGCATTTTGAAAAAATAGCCACAAAACACATTCACTATCTCCACAATGCTGGTGGTGGCAGCTGTCTCTGCCTGGATTACAGAATTGCAAATTTGCTGATATATACTGAGTGTTGTACCCAGATCAAGGACAGTCCTGGAGTCATTTTGGTGCCACCAACCCCCATGCATCACCCCTATGGTGGGTAGGTGCACTTTAGTGTCAGTGTGACTTTCAGATGCTGTGGGAGCTGAGAATGTTTAGGAAATCTGAAAACGGCTCACAGATACAGGATGTCTGCCATACATTTGTGAAGCTGTGGGGTCAACCTGTACCTCCAGCTGTGGGGTCAACTTGGACCTCTTAAATGGAAGATGTGGGTGAGCCCTCTCACATTAATTTTGCAAACAGTGCCACTGTGTAATTGGACTTTGCCATTTGAACATTGCCTTGATCATCAGACATGGGTGACCTGGCAACATCAGGTATGTGCTGTTCCATTTTGCAGAGATGTCTGTCATTAGAATCTATGAAAATTTGAGCATGATACCTTTGGCAGCACTCACATATATACATATATTTTCCTGGGCTTGCATACTGGTACTCAGTAAGATATGTGTACAACATATGAATATACACATACATACATACATACATACATACATACATACATACACTGATATGTAGGATGTTGCAGTCACAGCCAGAGGAACCTAAAATGACAGCTATATAGAAGAGATCTTAGCAAATCAGTCCTACACAGATGTGTACTGAGTATTACTAATGCAGTGTGTTCCTTACTGACACTCATGTGAGTGTTGTCAGCCCTGCTTCTATTTGCAAGCCACCCTCCAGGTATGAGGGTTTGCTCACCTTCCCCAAGAATAAAGACCAGGAACTATTCCACGTCAGTGAGCCGTTCATGTATTTGTGGTCCACTGCTTGTGGTGGACATGTCCTTAGCAATGTCCTGTTCCTTGCCCTTATCATACCAGTTACTCTTTACCACACCTATAGTAGAGACCTATTATGGCCACCCACAGCATTCACATCCTACATCCATCCTAAACCAGATCCATAGCTTGTCTGCCACACCTTTGCCCAGGAGACACCTGCTCTTCTGTATGTGTGTGTGTGTGTGTGTGTGTGTGTGTGTGTGTGTGTGTGTGTGTGTGTGTGTGTGTGTGTGTGTGTGTGTGTGTGTGTCAGTGTGTTTGTGGAAAGAGTGCAGTAACACCTCTGTCTACTGGGTGGTGCCAAGACCTGTACACCTGCAGGTTACACGTGTCAGACAGGGAGTGTAGATGTCATGCTATGGAAATCATCCATTCCTCCATTATACAGCCATTAATTATTTGCACAGCCACTCCATGTATGTACTGCAACATTGGGCATGCCATCCCTAGATATATGCCTGCATTGGCCTAAAGGTCCCATGTAGTGCTGTGTTCACCCTTTTACAACCCCCACCCCACTTACAAAGCAACATCATGCCTCACCCAGTGCACAGGATTTTTCATGTCCTTTGTGACATATCCTTTCCTAAGTGCTCAGTGCCCTTGATATGCACGCCCTTGCCACAGCTGTGATGCCATTGTCCTTTGTTTCCACTCATACATACATAGTAGCTTCTGTATCACTGTCCTGCACAAGAGTTGCTGATGATGCTGGGATACATTATCAGGTTGGTCTTCTTCCTTCACTATTTGTATGTCCAGTTTCAGAGAGTTGCTGTATAAAAACCTGAATTATACAGCATGGCATCTGTAAGCATGCAAACACAAAATGGTCACCATGTTTTATCTCATGCTAATGGAGATGCATGAACTCTGTCATGCTAGCACACTTGACAGTGATGTCTGGTACATCAGTCATGTGGCTTCTGCAGAACTACTCATCCACCACACCTGCCTACACCTGCTGTTCCCTTAGCATGACACCTGACTGTGAATTACTTTCCTCTGTATCCAAATCCTACTACATATCTGATCAGCTGTGGGCTGTGTCATCCTGTATAGCACTCTGTAAGTATACAGTACTTGTTCATGAATTCAGTTTTATATATTTTGTTATCCTTGCTGTCTGTTCCTGCCTGTTGCTATAGCTTGCTGAACTGAAGCAACATAAAGTGAATAGATATGTGAAGTACTACTCTGTACCTGTTACATTAAAAATTATAATGTTAGAACTGCTTACATGTATACAAAATGATGGCAATTGTTTATTCTGTTTCAGTGCACTGACTGCTACCAAGAGTTTATGCAATCCTCCCTTTTCAAAGTGAAAATGCTGTGAATGCAGTGGAGAATGACAACATGCAAACAAGAAGCCTTTATAGCACGATGAGCGAAGATCATTTTACATTTATCAGGTATATTCATATATGGCTACCTGCATATTTAGTGAATCAGTTTCTGCAGCTTTGCTATACACTACCTTAATCTTAGCCACAAGGCTACAAACCTTTCATGTTGCCTTTTTAGGCACAGTGTGTTTACAAACTAAAAAGCTAGTGATGTACCATTTGTCTCCTGATGAGATTTGATGGTTTCAAAATGCTATTAATTATACAGACAAAATAGTGCTTATTATCCAGTATAATTTTGTTCATTGCTTAAAAACATAAGTTATTCTATAGTGTAAGAAAAAAAGGCTAAATAATAAAACAACTTCTCCCTTATACTATCCAGAAGTACAAGTTCTAGATTTGCTTGTCATTGTAAATAGCCTCAGGATCTTGTAACCGTACATGTTTTAGAAAATTCCTTCCATTATTTTATATTCCCATGTAGTAAATCTATACAAATTATTTAACATTTCTCAAATGCATTTTCAAATTGCTAACGGTTCCTGCCACTTGTAAAGCTCAAACATGAGGGCATTGTTGCCATTTATACCAGGTAACTCTCTGTGTTTGAATGCGTACAATGCAATCTAATCATTGCACGTGATATTAATGTTTTCATTACACAGAGTCACAAAGACTTACTACTGCATTCTTCTGAAAAACAAAGCTAACTTCATATGAATGCTGCATCCTGATAAATTTCACTCCTTTTTATGGAGAAGCTTTTTATAGAGAAGCATTCACATTACTTTTTGAAATGCATTTTAACATCGATAAAGGTCCTAGATTCGGAAATTTTTTCTCAGATGTCTGCCAGGGTGACAAGCTGCTCCATCTGTTACACAGTGTTTTAAACTCAAGACCCTCTTAATAGAGTGCTGATGTATTTAGTTTAGTCAGATCAGGCATCGCAGTCTTGTTACAGAACTGAGGTTAAAACCTGCAGTGCCAAAGGCAGTACATGCAGCTGGGTGCCAGTAAAATAATTAAGCTGAGATGTCAAAGGAGGGAATGAGTAATTGTGCCATGTTACTTGCCATCGGCAATATAAACTTATTTTTAATTTATTTTCCTGCAGTACTAATTTGGAACAGAAGGGGCAGCTGGTAGTACATGCTTGTCTTAATTTTAAACCGGAAAATAATCAGAATCTGGAAGAGACAGCCCGCTTAAAAGCTTTGAATATTTTCTTATCTAGAGCCCTGGGAAATGAATGCATAACTTAAGTGAAAGATGGTAGCCTAAGAACATAAGCACATAAACTTGTGTACCTCCATCTTTTCATGTTAACATTACTTACATACTAGCACTGGCCTTTAAAGGCTTACAAGAATGCACCTTTGTGCAGTTGCAATGAATTGCTATTAAATGTGAAACTACTTTTTTACTGAGTTGACAGAAACAGCTATATCTGTGATTGTCAGTGTTCTGAAACTTGCAGTGAAAACTGCCTGATGAATGTTATCTACTAAGTGCACAGAAAGTACCTATATCAATGCATTTTAATGCAAATGATATTATAATGCTAATTCACCAATAACTTACACATATACAATAGTCCTCCTCTTTTGGAAGACCATAATGTTTGAGAAGGATACTTTTTTTCACCTTTTGGATGGAGGATACATTAAGTTATGTTGCATTGTTACTATCTTAGGGTACACATTTTTTCAGAGTGTTTGCAACTGTTTGTGTCTGAAAAAACATTTTTAAACACAACCACACGGGCATGGCATGTATTAACTGTTAAGGCTGCTTTTTCTATGTAGCCTGCCTACTTGTACCTGCCTCTTATTAAATGAAGAGTATTTGACTTGCAAGGGTACCTTACAGTGTGTCCAGCAGGTGTTTATTTGTCTGTTAGTTTGTTACTCATTTGTCTGTCGTTCAATAGATCTGTTCATCTAGTTAGTTTTTAATTCATTTTTAATTTAATTTGTTAACCACTATTTTGAAGAAGCATGTGAAAGCTCAAAATATATATCTGTCCAACTAACTTGCATTGGATTTTTTTTAATTTCATTTGTTAATCAGCATTCTAAAAGGATCTATTTAAGAAAGTTCCCAGGTGCAAGATAAAAAAAAGCATGCATTGCTTGAATAATACATATATAGAACTACTTGGGTTAGCAGTAGACTGGAGAGCTTAAATTGTATTAATGCAGTTTATTAGATAGGTTAACAGACTGAAGACAAGTCAAATAATACAGAATATATTCATCATTTGAATTAATTATATCAACGTCAAACAATTGTTTTTGAAAGGTTCTCTGTAGGTTGTTGAGTGCAAAGAGGTTACAGGTATGAGCCAGTGTAACCCACACAGACACAAGTAGCTTTTGTAACTCAGCAAAGCTGAAGAGAAACAGGAGATGGACAAAAAAGATATATGCAGTGTTTCAGTGTGTGGGTTATTCCTGGTGTGTGCATTCATGTGCAGAACAGTTAAAGGCTGATACAAAAATACCTGTCTGCATATACACATAACAAAGGCTGGGAATCACCCCAACATGCCATAACATTCAATACAGGAAAAAAAGAGCTTAGCAGAAGAAGTCTCCAGAGTGCAAAAGCTGACCTAGTCTGTCTTGTTATCATGGACTTAGCAGTAGGATAAGGAAACATTCGCAAAGAGTGGGAGCATGTCCCACATCCCTCATTTACATATGATGCATGTACCAAGCAGTGTCAAAATGAACATGGAATAAACTATGTATATTATATATGAGTTGGAACTGATAGTTGTGAGAACTACTGTACTGTCCAGGTCTGTATGTTACCAAAGTATAGGAGGGAAACAGAACGTATTTTAAATGCATTCAGAATTCCTTGCCATGTATATGTCTATTCATATGTCTACAGTCCACAGAGTAATTCAGCTCCAAGATTACACTCTGTAATGTAACAGGCAATCATAGCTTTTCAAGTACTGAGCTATCACTTCATCTTTGGTCTGTCACATGTATGATTTGTGCCTCTTCCAAACTCATTGGGCAGATCCGCACTGTGAACTTTTCTCTTCTTCACTTTTTGTACCTTAAAGTTTTGAATCTGTCATCGAAGAGTTGAAAATGGTATTATGGGAGGCAGGTTCATCATGGAAATCATAATACAAAAGGTCTGTTTTGTTTTGGTGTGGAACATGACTATTGAGACTGTTCAATCCACTCACTGTTTGCACCTAAGACTTTGCATAGTTGTCTGTCTTTTTGAAGATTTAACTTGAGAACCAGACATTTAAGGTACTTACCCAAGGTAATATGGCATCCAGGTCCCCATTTGCCAAAGTCTCTTTGATAACAAGGAAGAAGTTTGAGAATCTTCAGGTTGAGACTTCTGCTGTTAAATTCACCTGAAAGTCTCCATTGTATCTCCTGATTAGAGCCCAGACCATCAGTTTATTACTTTTCATCCTTCTACCACAACCCCATCGGAGACCACTATTGTGCATCACATCTGACCAGTCATCCACTTCAGGAATGAAGGAAACCCAAATGAATACCTCAGATCTTAGTCAGGAAAGAAGTTCCCAGCTCTTTGACTGAGGTACGTCAAGGCTCAGAACCACCTTATTTTGTACAGGCAGACATCAGAGTTAACAGTAAGCAATAGAAAAAAAACATACTGTTTTACTTCCAGGAATCCCCAGAAGGACTAGCAGAATTTTACACAAGGGCTTTTCAAAACTATTATATCTTTGAAGCTTCGCTTTTCTTTCCCGCTCCTCTTCCTTCTTCTTCTCCTCCTCCTCCTCCCCTCAAAAGGCAGAGCGAAGACTCCAGACTGAAGAGGAATTTGATTCTGCCTCTGATGAGGATGGTTCTTTGGCCTACTCTTCCCAGATATATTCATGAGTGACAAATGCATTTGATGATAAAGGCACTTTGTTTCCTCATTTCACTTTTTTATGAAACTTCGTTTTGGGGACACTATTGTTATAATGATGCAACATTTTCAGTGTGTGCATGGGGGTAATAAACGGTTTGGTGACCAGAAAAGATACTATGTTATTTTGGAAATGAGGGTACCTAAAACCTTAGCTGTTTCCCTGTTTTGCAAGCTTTATTGGATACTTTCTCCACTGCTTCTCCAAAGTCACAGCTAGCCACGTCTAAGAAACATGACAGGTTCTGCAAGGTTCCAGACTCTAAAAACACTTTGTGAAAGAGTCCTCCTTCCGCTTTATCTATTATTACTTTCTCCACTGAAAATCCTACAAAACTACCCAGCTTTAAAGATGAGGGCTATTGATAAATATGGCAAAAAAGTTTATACTTCTGCTATCAGTTACCAAACCTGTGTGATTAGATATAATTTCTCTATTCTGGGTAATTTAAGTAATGTTCTTTCAGACTTCAATGACCCAGAAGCAACATCTTCTGTAATATCTCTTCTTAACTATGCCTTTCAAGTTGCTAGGCATTGTGTTAAGTGCAGATATGATGCTGCAGAAAACTCTTCCAGAGCAGCTACTACTGGTTCAATTATTTGCAGTTTCATGGCTTAAACTTCAACCTTTACCCAAGGATATGAAACCACTGGATTCTCCTTTAGAGAGACAGCATCTGCTTAGTACTGTAACTGCAAAACATTTCAAAACCTTGCATGGGAAAGGTAAGGTCATGCAGGATCTTAAGCAAATCTTTGTTACTGCTTTTCCTAAGTAGTAGAGAAATTACCCTTCAAATGCTGGTCTCTTTGTTTGTGAATGCCAGAAACCTTCACAAAAGGGGAGAAAGACCCAATAAAAGATTTCAAGACAAACCTCAGCAGGCTTCCAAGAGTTCTAAACCCTCCTTTCCTGAAAACAAGCTCCTTTATGACTACATACCCCA
The DNA here is from genome assembly GCF_019279795.1 of Protopterus annectens. Taxonomy (NCBI): domain Eukaryota; kingdom Metazoa; phylum Chordata; order Ceratodontiformes; family Protopteridae; genus Protopterus; species Protopterus annectens. The sequence continues at coordinate 980,073,041 of NC_056748.1, read as the reverse complement.
GATTGTTCAAAGGATCCATACTAAGGTTTTGTTTGTCTTCATACCACTTTAATTTTTCTGATTTATCCTTTGGTCTTTTTTTGCTTCAAGAGCATTTACAAAAAATTATAGCTCCTGTCATCCTACCTTGGGCTTTCCCAGGTTCCTTTGTCTCAGACGATATTCCTTCCTCTTCCAAACTGGTAGTCCATAACTTCAGACACTTCCTGTCCATCATTCAGAGAGGTTACAAGATGTCTTGGAAGATTCCTCCTTCCCTGCAGGCTTTCATCACTGTTCTCCAAACCAGGTACTCCTTATTCTTCCTCTTCCTTGAGATGTCTTTAGTCAGAGGACAATATCATTTGCACCTCCTCATCGAGAAAAAAAAGTGCTTTTTTTTTAACTTAACCATGTTTCTGGCTTCCAGAAAGGAGGGTAGTTGGAAACCTATTTTGGACTTTTGCTTCCTCAACACCTTTCTCATCATCCCATATTTTAGTATTTTAATCCTTCAGTCCTTCCTTTTTATGATTCTTCCTCAGGCTTTCTTGGTGACATCAGATTTAAAGGACACTTACCTTCATATTTCTATTCATATATAATGCAGGAAAATGTTAAGGTGTCAGGTCTCTTCATAACAATTTCAATTTTCTGCTTTCTTTCTATGGCCTCAAGAGTATTCACAGAGTCCAGGGAGTGCTGTCACCTAAGTAAAGAAAGGGACAACATAACATAAAGGAAATTAAACACTCATTTGACACTTCAGTTTATTCATTATGTCTGGACTGCTTTTCCTCTAAAGATTTACAGAGACAACATCACAGTTAAAGGGTACATAAACAGGGGGGTACCAAATCTTGTCCCATCTACATACTTGCTCTCAAACTTGGGAAACAGTAATTCAGCACAAAATCTTTCTTCAAGCACTACATATTCCATCAGAAAGGAACACTGTGTCAGGCTTTTTGAGCAGATCCAGAGCAGGCCCTCACAAATGGATGCTAAACAGACAGGATTTTCAGTATATTGTCCAATGTTGGGGTATTTCACAGATAGATCTTTGTGCTTGTATAGCCAGCTGGCAGCTCAGGCTGTTCTGTTCTAAAGTGTCATGCTCTCAGACTTCGACAATTATGCCATGTCTATTCCTTGAAAAGGGAGGGTCTTTTATGTTTTACTTCCACTTTCTTTATCCTCAAAGTCCTTCTCAAAGTAAGTAAGGACAAGCCAAACATCTTGTTGATTACTCCCCTTTGGCCCAGACAGCATTTTTCCTCCCTTCTCTTTCACTAGGCTAAGAGCAGTCATCACAAGTTACTTCACTGGATGTACATGCTCACAGAACAAAGGCTCTGTAATATATCACAACTTGCAGGCTTGGAATCTGACTCTTTTGGTGGTAGAATTTTAATTCCTTTTAGAAACCAATTTTCTGATGACATGCTTAAGGTTTTACAGGAAGCTAGAAAACCAAATACAAAGAAAGTGTATGTTTCCAAATGGAACCAGGACCCTTATCAAATGGGTATTCCTAATATTCTTGCTTAGTCTTTTTAATTTCTCCAAATCTTTTGGGTTTCTAATACCATGATGGGAATGGACCTCATTCCTAAGTCAAAGTACGATTAATGTTCATGAAATTAGAATTGTTTCAATCGTTGATGTCAGCCAAAAGTACTCTTCACAGCACCCACAATGTGCCCAGTAATGACTCCTTCTGTAGTTCTTAGGGGGGTTACGTGCATTGGTAACATATCTAAATACGACTGCCGATTCTTTTTTATAAGACCCATTGCTCCTACTACTATTGGAACTGTCTGGGTATCCTTCTTCCACATTGCTCTCATTTCTGCCTGCAGATCCTGATATTTTATGACTTTGTGTCTTTCTGTATGCAAGACACTGTAGTCACTGGGTGTGGCGATTTCAATGAGCAATTCTACTTTTGTCTTCTTTTCATGGACCACTGTATCTGGTTTTCTAGCATCTATCTTTTGAACTGTTGGTAAAGGGTGATCCCATGTGATATAAACCATCATTTTCTGTGATTCTTTGTGGCTCATGCTTCAAGTGTTTTTCAGCAACTTCAGTACCATAATGTTTGCACAGTCCACAGAGCAACAGTCTTGCCACATTATTACGCCTTTCAGTATACAGTCCTTTTGCCATTAGTATGTCACAACCAGCAATGAGGTGTGTGACTGTTTCCAATTTGGTTTTACAAAACCTACATTTGTCTGTTTCTCCCACATGTTCATTGGACTTTGTAAACCAGCATGTACATAACTCACTATCTTGGGCCACCAATATTAACCTTTCATTTCTTGGTTTGAATTCTCCTCTCCTTAGCCATTCCTGCATTTGTTCCTGATCAACATGAGGTTCTTCCAGAAGTTTTCTATATGTGCAACTATATTTACACATTTTCCACATTTCTTGCCTTCTCATCTGGTCCTTCACCTTATATTCTTTATTTTGCTTTTTGGCACATTCAGTGGCTGGCTGACTTTTATCTACTTCTGGTTTGATTTCCATTCCTGCTTGATGTCAATATGCTTCTGACAGATTAAGCAGAGAAGTCATCTTAGATTTATTCGCCTTATGTTTTAAAACTTTCATTACATTTGGGTCTTGTGAGGTCAGCAGATATGTGTGGAGTCCCATGATTGCAGATCTATATATGTAATCAGTTTCAAGGAGGTCCATCCCTCCTTCGGAATGGGGAATATATAATCTTGGTATACACTGATTTTTATAAATCATTTGGTGAGCATGAAGCATGCTTCTTGTTTTCCTAGCTAATCTATCCAACACATTTTGGGGCCAGTCAATCACTTCAAAACTGTAAGTTGGGACAGAAAGAGCAAATTGGTTTATAGTTTGGATTGTGTTCCTAGACGTCAACACTGTTTTCAGGATTAATTTCAGTCTTCTAAAGTATTCCTTACTAAGATGTATTTGCATTTGTTCATGTTTTATTGTTGATCCTTCATCAGTTCTCAAATATTTATACACTCCCTCTTGCTCAAGTTCTTTTATATTACATTCTTGTCCCAAATTGATGTTTCCTGATGCTGCAGTTTTCCTGCTTTAAAGGTTGCTTTTGAATATTTATCAAGACCAAATGACATTCTTATATCATCTGAAAAAGTTTTGACAACCTGCAGTTGTGCTTTCAGTTCCTCGTCTGATGAGCTATACAGTTTTAAATCATCGACAAAGAGAAGATGAGAAGTCTTTGCACTTTGTTATTTTCTAGGAGCCAAATTATAGCCATGACCTAAGCTATCAAGTAACCAACCAGCTTAATGGGTTAAGGGCAGGGCAGAATAGCAACAGTGACAGAGAGTCACCCTGGAATATCCCCCTTTAAATTTTCATCCCTGGGATCAGAATTTGTTCTTTATCATGGCTTAATTGCAAAGTGGCCTGCCACTGCTTCATGGTTACTGTAATGTAGTTAATCAGTGTAGGGTGTATCTTATACATTTTTAAGCACTTTTTTATCCATGAATGTGGGATACTATCAAATATTTTTTGTAGCCAATCAATGCCATACTTAGATTCTTCCCCTTTTTACAGTTCTCCACTATGACTTTATTTAACAACAAATGATCCTTTGTTCCATATGACTTTATTTTACTGCCCTTTTGTTCTACTGCCATAGTCGAGTTTTCTTCTAAATGACTATAAACTCTGTCAGTATCAATTCCTGTGTATAATATATATGTCATCGGAAGGCAAGTTATTGGTCTATAATTTTTAGGGTAGCGTGCGGGTTCACTCTTAAGTAGGAGCATTGTCTTTCCTGGAGTGCACATATAAATAGTTCTTACTCATGGCTAAATCTTCATGCAAAGATGTTAATAGTTCTAACTGAAAGTTAGGTACTGCATCTGGGCCTGGGGGGTTCCAATTAGAGGCTTTTCTTAACTTTGTTTCAATCTCTCTGGCTGCTACTTCATCCCATTTCATATCCTGTACCTTTAAACTTCTTATTCTTTTACTTATTCTATCCATTTAGCATCTTTGTTATGTTCCACAGGATCTTCATAGATACGTCTCCAAAATGTATCTATTTCCTTTTTTTTTTGGTGGTCTTTCGGTTCCTTTTGCCTTGTTTCACAATTCTCTAATACTTTTTTGGGTCATCAATAAATTGCTTATTTTGTACTTTTCTTTTATATTTATCTGCATATCTTCTATGTTTTTTCACCTGTGATTAAACTTTTAGTTTGTTATTTGCGATAATGCATAATAGATCCTGGTCTATTCTAATACTGCTCATTGCTTTTATCATGTCTATCTTTCTTAATATTTTTGTTGATCTGTTCCCTCTTCTATAGTCTTCTAACAGTGACACTACTTGTCTTAATTGCTTTATAGTTTTCTCTATTCAATACTTCCATGATGCTGTTCGCTTTCTCCCCTTCCTTTCCCTCACTACCCTGTGTTCTTGTGGTAGACGTTTATCAGTTATTAATTTAGCTGGACAGTAATATATCCTGTTTACTTCTGTTATATCACATGGATCTCTATGGACAGTCCTAATTACTGTGTTAATTTGTTTTATCAAACTTCTGACTTTTTGGGTTTTATTGACCTGCAATCTGTTTCTTTCATTGATCTTAATATATTTATCTATGTCTATTAAATCAAGCAACTCTTCTCTTAGCTCATTTTCTTCCAAACTGAGGGTACATCCCTTGTTTTCCATTTCCTGCAGGCATTCTATAGTAAGTTCTATAGCATCTTCCTGTGGCACATTCTCTTCAATTTCATCCTGTGCATCCGTTGCTCTGTCATATGGGAACTCACTGGCCTATCACTCCTCAACATTGACTGCATCAGAGTTTCCACCGTCTCTTGTTCCTTCCTTTGCTGTCTAGCTTCAAGTTAATGTTTATACTGGTTTCTTGTAGAAGGCTCCAACATATCTTCATATGGCACCTGACCAATTGCTTGCTGTTCCACTGGTTTCCTTTTAATTTGGATATCCATTGCTCTATCCTGTTGTGCTGCTTTCTGAATTAGATTTTCTACACTTAATCTTTTACTTCGCATGTACTCCATAACCTCAGTTTCTATTTCTTTAACGTTTCCATTACTAATCTCCTTTTCTACTTTTCCTCTTTGTCTTCTTATTTTTTTGTATTGCAAAGTTTTCCATGTCTGGATTCCTTTGCCTGTATTTCTCTTCAAACATCTTTGTGCTGGTCTTTTTGTATTGGTTACCTTTGCTTTCTCCTTTGCATGAATATTGCACCATATTAAATCTCTTTTTTCTTTCCCATGTCCATATTTCTTCTTCAGATGTCTCCTGATCATCCTGCTTCTGCTTACTTTGGGACTCACTCCATCACGCTGTGATGTAACCTGTGTTAGACCTTCTACACCAAATCCTTCACTTTGCAGGCACTCCATAACTTGCTAACTTGTGTGAGTTGCTCAGTGTTGGGCCAGCATTCTCTCCTGTTAAAGTACATTCAGCCATTTCCGGCTGCCTACCTTTGGGTCCACCACTTTCATCTTGATTTGAGGTCAAACAATCCTTGAAAGCCATCCTGCATATTGTACCACCAAGGACAGATGTAGCTCCTTCTTGGGAAATGAACTATGTCCTGGAAAAGCTTACCTTATCCCCATTTGAGCCTGCTGCTTTTTCTTCTCTCAGATTATGTACCTGGAAAACAGTGCTAATTTTAGCCTTGACTTCTGCTTAGAGAGTAACAGAGCTGCAAGGTTTGATGGCTATCCCACCCTTTATTATTATTAATAAAGATGGGGTTGTTCTTTGTACTAACATTTATTTTATGACAAAGGTTATTAGTGCAATTTCTTTGAATCAGACCAGCAACTTGGATACTTTTTTATTCCTTCTGCTCAGAATAAAGGGAAGATGATTCATTAGGTAGACATTCATAGACAGCCCATGTTTTATTTAGATAAGACTAAGCTTATCAGGAAATCTGGGCAGCTTTTTGTATGTTTCCAGGACAAGAATGTGGGGTCCTATTTCCATACAAGCTATTTCTAATTGGATTTCCAAGACATCTCTCTTCAACCTCTAGTTAAAGCATGTTCCACTAAGGTATGGATCCCAGTTCTATTCTCAAAGCAGCTACTCGGCCTTCTAGTCACACTTTCACAAAACACAAGAAAATTGATATGTTTTCTAGGACTAGAGTGGGGTTTGCCAGGTCCATCCTTCAAGGTCTTTTGGACCATAACTCTGCACGGACATTCTCCAGCCAATCTTCTCAGATAGCTTTGGAAGTCTCCCATTAGTTAGCAATATTACAAGAGAGATCCAAGGAAGGGCATGGTACATTTGTGAAAGAACTTACAGTAACATTAAATGTCTGACTGATCACTCTTGCAGTATTACATCACTCCCTCCTTCCCTCCTTTCCCTCTTTTTTGTTCCTTTTGTTGAGCCAAGGTGGATTTTTACTTTTTTATCCTTTCCTTTGATTTATACATATGTATATAGTTGCATCTAGTTCTACATCAGTTCCTTCGTCTGGAGAAAGAAAGAAAGTCCTGAGGTAATTTGTGCCTTTACATCCCTCATGTACTTCTGCCTCCTTTGGGATGAAGTTATACATCGGACATGCAGAGGAGAGGATGGTGCCTAGGCTTTGGTGTGCTGATTAGACATATGGCTATCCTTGGCAGGTTATCACATCAAACTGAAACAAATCGCTAGTAATGTCATCTCCAACGAACGGTGCAGAAAGTAATGCAGTAAGTAGCGTAAGAATGTCTGCTGTTAATCCACTGCCAAAATAGACTGCCAAAATACCGGTAACTCCACAAAGTGCTTTATTCCACAAACAAAATAGACGTTAAACGCTGCCAGCGTTTTTCGTTCTAAGTAGTATCAGAACTTCATCAGACAACAGCCAGATAGTTACTCACAGTTTTTATACATATTCTAAATAATTAAAACAATTAGTTTTAATTGATTAAATAATACATCTGCTTTTGCTCCAACTCTTAAAGCAAAATTACACATATATACCATACAGGGAATATGCATAACACTGTGCATAAGGAAAACTTGTTAAAAATGTATAAAAGGAAAGTAAAAACTACTGAAAACACCCTATTAAATGCAACCTTAATAATTTTTATAACAATTTAAAAACATACTTATTTTTCTAAATTTTTCTAATGTAAACTAGTTTAAAATAAACAATAATACTAATATAATACACAATTCTAAAATAATTCTAAAAAAGTCTAAAATAGAGGGACAGTTCAACCAATAAGTGGCTAAAAATCATATCAGTTTACCTCATCAAATTTTTAATTTTTAAAATACATGCTATTGAGCAAAACTCATTTATGCCTGGTTCTCTATTAGCTGCCAGGCGTAATTGCCAGGTTAGCTCTTTTTTCTCCAGCTCCAATTTTAGGTAATGATCATTTACAAAACTATGGTCATCTTGTAATGTATTAATTCGGTCTATGCCCATAAAGTTGAAAGAATGATTAGGATTATTAACACAATGCCTAGCCAGGGCATTCTCATTTTTGCCCTTGTCAATGGCGTACAAATGTTCGTACATCCTGTCACGCAAACGTCTGTCTGTTTTGCCCACATAAAATGATGGGCATTGTGCACATTGTGCCAGATAGACAATTCCTTTAGAGTTGCAGGTGTATGATCCTTTAACAACATACCTAGTTGTCCTAATTGTGAAATGGTCTGATGTCATCATGTGCCTACAATACTTACAAGCACCACATTTCTTAGTGCCCCTTCTGGCATGCATTGGAGTCGGTTTCGACTCAAGGAGTTTTTTCATGTTAGTGGCCCTTCTAAATGTTACTACAGGATTAAGGTTTAAGTTTGTTGCAACATTCTTATCTATTGATAAATAGAACCAATATTTTCTAACTGTTTTAACTATTTCTGTGGCCTCTGGGCAATAAGTGATGGTAAATGCTGTTGCAAAGTTCCCATCATTACAAACATTTTTTACCATAGTATGATCTATATTCTCTGTTATTCCAAACCCCGAGTCCTCAGCGTTAGATGTAAGGTCATTACTTATACCATATACCTCCATGCTTCCATTAACAGACAATATTGGTAAGTAAAACCCCTTCTCCCTTTTCTCCACCACTTCCCGAAAGATGTTGTCTAAAAAGGAGGCAGGGTACCCTCTCCTCAAAAACATTAAGTGTAACAATCCACATTCTTCCTCAAAGTCTTCTTTCAAAGTAACCATTCTTGCTGTTCTCACTAGTTGTCCCTTCACCACTGCTTTCTTCTGGTGAAGGGGATGCATACTAGAGAAGTGTAAAAAGTTGTTAGAGTATGTGGCCTTTCTAAAGATTTTTGCCGTATAGAATCCTCTGTTTTTACTTAACTCAACGTCCAAAAAATTAATAGAATTTTCCTGAAAGTTTTGAGTAAACTTTAAAAAGGATGTTGTTGAGTTAAAGAAATTTACAAGAAGATCAGCTTCTTCACTGTTACCTTTAAATAAGATAAAAATGTCATCCAAAAACCTTTTATAGGTAATAAACTGGTTACACCAATGGCTATTAAACACGTAGTTGTTTTCCCAATGTGCTAACACCAGGTTCGCAAAGCTGTGTGATCATATTTGTGTGTGTGCGTGTGTGTGTGCGTGTGTGTGTGTGTGTGTGTGTGTGTGTGTGTGTGTGTGTGTGTGTGTGTGTGTGTGAAAGCTATATCCCTTTTCTCATATGCATGATATCTGTAAACTTTCAACCTTCTAGATGTCTTGCACACAGTAAACATACAGCACAATTCATCACAATTCCTGTAAAGAATTAAGGCTATGTGAATGAGTTACTTCATGTGGCCCATGGGTGGATACCTTCATCCTCCAAATGCCTACTGTGGGACAGTCCATGTCTGCAACATCTATGTATAGCAGAAGGCAACTGGTAGCGTAGAAAGAATTTCTTCTTACTTTGCTGAAAGAAGATGGTGATGAGAATAGGTGAGACATGTGAGGCAGCTGAACCTTAACATCCTGCACCCTTGCTGCATTAAGAATGTGGACATTTGAAATTGTAGACTGTGCTCATGAACCCAGCCTTGGATATAACTTTTTAGAAGACTCCCTACAGTTACTCGAAATGAAATTACTCTAGTATCAGTAGCATGAAGAAAAAAAGATGAAACGCATAATGCTGAATGTTGTTTTCCATAAGAATTCTTTGCCAGTGCAGTTTCTAAATTTGCTTCAGCAATGATTCACTTATTTTGGGAGATTTTCCCTTTCTTTCATTTGGTTCAGCTGTGGAGTTTGTATACGTAAATTCAGGAGGTGTGGGAGACCCCACATTGGGGATTATTGGGGACTTGCTGTCCTGCAAAAAAGAATGAAAGTTGATTTTTTTTTCACCCTTATGAGTTTTTGGCTTTTTTTTCATTTCAGGCCATCAGCATGCAGGAAGTTGACATTTATTAGCAGTTCCATTTTTTAGACTGATAAAGCTCACATGAATTCTACACATGAGCAGTGCTTCATAAATCAGTTAATTTTTATGCACTAGAGGAACTATAATGGAAATATGGGTTGTGCATGCAAGAGGTTGCTTTTCATGAAAACGGAAAGAAGGCAATAGCTAATGTGGGACAAAATTAGTCTGCTAGCTAGAAAGGAGTCAAGATTTACTAAAGTTTTGCCTATTTTTCAATGGAAATGTTTTGAATCAGCTAAAAATGAACAGTTTTGCTTTGCATGAAGACGCAGTTTGAAGGTCAATATGATCGTCCAGAAGGCTGTTGATAAAGAGAGAGGACAGCAGAGGTGCAAGAAGAGATCTTTGTAGAACTATACATAATAGTGAAGGTATTCCCTCGTTTGTTCATATATACTGCTTCACCTATTGTACATCATGTTTGTATTGTACCTCAGCTCTTGCCTTTGCAGCTCTTGCTGGAACAACAGTCAAGTCATTAGATAATTATCATTTCAAAACACTCCTAAAGTATTGATATTTCAGTTTTATTTGAAGTTTCCTTGTTTTGTTGTACATTTTGTGTAAAAAAGCCTTACTATTAAAAGCAGAAGAGAGACATTGAGGCATGCTGGTATAGGGTCTACATCAGAACATCGAAGTTTTAAAACTTCGAATGTTGTAATATCAACCCGTTTTGAGCGAACACTAAAAATAGCGAAGCTGCAGAACATCTAATTCTTTCCTAGGGAAAGAATTTGGTTGGCCAGTTCTGTGGCTTCACTATTTTCAGCGCTGTGGTGGAAATTTACGGGTCGGGTTCAGGTAAATGTGCAATTGTGTGATTGTTAGGATTAGGACACGGGTTAGGTGAGTTAGGGTTAGGGTGCGGGATAGGTGAATTAGGGTTGAGGCGGGTTAAGTGAGTTAGGGTTAGGGCGTGGGTCAGGTGTGTGTGCGATAGTGACGGACCTTAGGGTTAGGGTTTGGGTTAAGGTAAGCGGATAGATAGTAGTGTATGTATAGTTTAGTGTAGGGTTAGTTGTAGGATTATAAGTGTATGTTTGTATATTGATGTTTTTTAGGTGTGCTTGTGTTGTTTCTATGTGTTTCGGAATATCAAATTTTTTTCCAAGGAAAAAATTTGCTGTTCTGAATGTTCGATATTATGTGGTTTAGATATTTTAGGTTCGATGAAATAGCGTTCGCTATTTTCATCTTTCGATAACGTGATATAAATGCCCGAAATAAGTGAAGCATATCAAAAGTCAGAGTATAATAAAATGGAAAGAAAGTGCTTTGATACTGAAAAGGAAGGCTTTATTGGCATAAATGAATCCATATCATATCCGGACCTAAATGACTCAGAACCCTCCAGGATATCACCTACAAGGTAATAATGCAGATTCAGAGAAGCAGTTAATTAAGTTTTTATTTCTAAAGACAAAGTCATTTCTTTCATTGTAAGGATTTCTAATAATGCAGATTTATTGCTTCCTTTTGTCCAAGCAGCTGAACAGCAGTGTTATCAATGATAATGTCTTGTAGAAACTGTCACTTTGAGGATGATGCTGTGTTCTATCCAAAGTGCTCTCTTCTGTACTTATCACAGGTGTTCTCCAAACAGTGGCCTTTGGTCCACCTCGCTTTTCACTTTGTAAACTAAATAATCTCATTTAGAATGTCATTGATATCAGAGACCTCCTGCAGAACAATTATAATGTGATTTTTACGCAGAAGCTTACACTGAATATAAATGACACCCTGTAGACAAAATGCTCTTTTCTTTGCTATATTACACATACAGAACCTGAAACTCATGAAAAATGAGCCAAGTTTACCAGGACCAGAGCACAGCTCAATCAGCTGGCATCCTAGTCTCCTAGATTGGTGCTCCAACTGATTAAAAATTGTGGACTTAACAAAAAAAGTCCTGATAGCCAGCCCCATGTCATACAGTGATAAAGCCCTTACTGTCCCTCAGATGGCCCATGTTCATCTAGTGGTACAGCCTCTTCAGGGACTGGACAGGGAAGGATGGGAGTAAGTGACCTATGCCAACTCACCCATCTTTTGTGGGAGAGGCTTCTTAGTCTCACTGCAATAATGGTATTAAGAGCCTGGCGATCTGTACTCTTAGCAGTATACTGCTTATTCAGAAGGTTCTAGATGTAAAGATGCACATATATACCTTTCAAAGGCAGTAATTGTAGAGCTCATAGGGCTGTTTGAAATGGTAGGGGGTTAGAGCATACTCCCCAGCAGCCACATCTCTGATCTCTTTGGTGGCCCCAGATGTGATACTGAGCCTGAGAGAGGTTGAGGCTAGTAAGCAGACCAAGTGAATGAGGAGAAGAGCTGGTGGCAGCTGATGGTGCAGGGAGGGGAGGGGAAGAAATGTAGCAATGAGCTTCTTCTAGCTCCGTGTTGCAGTTACTAGCATCTAAAGGCATTTATATAAACAGGTGCTTGACAGCCATGATATTGGCCATGGCTGTTTAAATAAATAGTGGTATAACACACTCATGCCTGTTAGGCAACTCTTCTAATGTGCTAAACAAGTCCCCTAATGGCTTGCACCCAGAGCAGCCACCCCTTCATCCGCCATATATCCAGTACTGAACAGGGCCATAAAATGACAGAATTCTTGCTTTTTGCCAGTGTGAATTATTATTAGGTCATTTTAATAGAAACAGAACAGTATCACAATGTTAGCTGTATTCAGTATCACCTTTATGTTTTAGATGTTAACACTTTGTCTTCACATGAAAATAAATGTAGCCCTTACTGCACTAAAAGCATTTAGTAGTAGTTAGTAGTACAGGTAAAAGGAGTAGAGGTTCAAAATATGGCACGTGCAAGAACATAGTCATGCCATCTGTTCACCACTCTTGTACTGCAGCAATATTGTATTCGATATATAAATACAGATGAGTTCTGACACTGTTATACAAAAAGATTAGCACATGTAGCAACAGTAAACTTAGTGCTTTACTTGGAAAAATACAAGCAAAATATGAGTATGCAAAATATGTCCAGTGGTGCAATGCCAGTGATATAAAGATATACTTCTAGATTACCACATAATATTCATAAATAAAGTGTAGCTAATTGTAGAACAGATAGGCTGTGCAACCAACCACTTGGCTAAATATGCAACAGACTGTGAAACAAATGGGCAGAGAAAATGGGTATGACAGAAGGAGGTGAGAAACATGACCAAAAAGTTAGAGGGGAGTGCAGGAGAGTGAACAGTGTTGTGCTTTGGGATTAGAAGGACCCTGGTAATGGCAAGGGTGGGGCTCATAAGACTGATGAGAGACAGCGTGAATAAAGGAGAGAGACAAAAGTAATGCATTTTTGTTAAGTGAGATGGTGTGGGAGAGGGTGGGAAGAACTGAGAGGAAAGGGTGATAGTTCAACATAAAGCTAGATGTTTAAATTGAAAAGATGAAAACTAGTTAGGTTTCTCTCGCTGTCTTTTTTTTTTTTTTTTTGCTTACCCATTAGGGATAATAAAATGTATTTACTATTTATTTTAGAGATAATCAGGAAGCCAGCTTACAGAAATAAGACTCAGGATCCAACACTAAGCAAGTGAAGGTCAAAAGGATAGAAACAATCTCATGCAGTATTCCAGCAAGAGATTTGCGAACTTTTATATTATTTCATTTATTTATTTATTTGACATTTGTTTACCAGGGTAGTCTGACTGGGTCTATTGAATCCATTTTCACCAGAGGCCTGGGGAGAAAAGCTCTACATCCAGTACAATAGAAATACAGTATAATCCAATACAATAAAGATTACATTAGAAATACTATACAAAAATTAGTTGAAAGAACAAACTGCTATAATATGTTGCACTAGATTACTACACATCTAGACAATACTATACAGTTAGAACATTACAGACGATAATAGTCACTCTCATCATACATGATCGACATCTGAACACAGCGTTAGAGACTCACAATAAATGTAGAAAAAAATAAAACTAAAAAATATTTTTTTTATTTTTAAAAAAAATAACTTCTGTATAAAAAAAAAAAAAAAAAAAATACAAATGTTTTTTTTTTTTTTTTTTTGTGAGTTTGTCAAAAAAAAAGTTTTTTTTTCACTCAATGTTAAACTGAAAAATGTTGTAAAAAAGTCCTAGTAGGACATTTTCCATATGTGTCTCTAATTTTGACAACCTACATATTATATTAATTTATATCCATCAACCATACATGATGTTGACAGTGTCCAAAACAATAGTACGTAGGTAATACAATGTGTGACATTGACTTTTATAATACATGCAAAATAGAATGTTAGTTTCAATTAGGAAAGTAGCAGCCAGAAAGTTAGTGATGCAGATAGATAGTGAGAGAGAGTTAAGAATAGAAGAAATAAAGCCTGAGCAGTAGCTTAAGGATATGTTATAGAAGCAGAGAAGGAATCAGAAGAGCTTTAGGGTCTTGCAGTCTGTGAGGGATTGAAATGTGACAGAATAGGAAGACCTGAGCATTAGGCAGGCTTTATGCTGGAGCAGAGCCATGTATTTTTGAGATGATTTTTTGAAGAGGCTTTGAAATGGGTTAGGTCAGGCATAGACTTGGTAGCTAGAGGTAGTGAATTCTAATGTATAGAGACAGAGTATGAATACAGAGGATGACCAGGTTTTCTTGTGGGTTTTGAGATAGCTAAGAGATTTTTGTCTTCTGATCATAGGGCTCGATTTGATGTGTAAGGTGTGACTAGACTGGCTAGTGCAGGGCAGGCAGTAGTTTTGAAAATAAGGTTGTGCGAGGTGGATAGATGAATAAAGGCAAGTTGGTTGGGTAGTTCAAAGTTTAATTCTAGGAGTGGTTTACAATGGTGTGTGTGATATTTAGAGTTAGTGGCAAATGTTGCAACTTTGTTGTAGCACTGTTCCATCTTGTTTAAGGTAGAATTTTGTAAGTTAGTGAAGATAGGGGCACCATAAAGAAGGGAGGGAAGTAAAACATTTTTTGCAAGGGTAGTTTTGGTTGCTGCAGTAAAGAAATGTTTATTACTATATAACAGTCCCAGTTTTTGATGAGTTTTCTTTACATTTTGCTGTACATGGGGGTCAAATGAAAGTTTATTTTTAATGATAACACCTAGAAGTTTGGTTTCCTGCACTATTTCTATGGCAGTGTTGTCAGATGCAAAGATGTTGAAATGATCAGTGACAGGGGAGGTGTTTTGGGGATGAAAGAGTACTAGTTTTGTCTTCCTTGGATTAAGAAAGAGTTGGGCATTTCTTAGCCAGGATTCAACTGTTGTAAAGGACTGTTGAGTTTTTGAGAGCAGTTCTGGTAGTGATTGAACAGTGCAGATTATAGCAGAATCATCAGTGTATTGAATGAGGGTCCCAGGGTGAGAGGCAGTGTGAAGGTTGTTTGTGAAAATGTTGAAGAGTAGGGGTCCTAGGATGGAGTCGTTGGGGGATTCCAGTAGGGTTGTGGAGAAAGGGTAAGAGTTCGTTGGACCATTTCACTGCTTGTTTACGATCCTTGAGGTAGCTGTGAAACCATTTTACTGTGTTATGTGCGAAGCCTAAGTTAGACAGTGTTTTCAAAAGTAAGGAGTGAAACAATGTGTCAAAGGCCTTGGAGAGATCAAAGAATACTGAGGCTGTATAGCATCCTGCATCCCTGACCTTATTCATGGTGTCTGTAAATGATAATAGGGCTTTAGCTGTGCTGTGGCTAGGTTGGAAGCCATGTTGAGTTTTGTTAAGATTGTTTTGCAATAGATATCGCATTACCTGTTGATGGATACCTCTCTCGAGAATTTTGGATATGGGTGACAAGATGGATATAGGACAGAAACTGGATGGATCAGAAGAGCTGCCTCCTTTGTGGATGGGGGTGATGTGAGATTGTTTCCATATGGTAGGTACTTCTGATTCAGATAAAGAACTATTTATAAGGATATTGACTGGGTAGGCAAATGAGATAGCAGCCAGTTTGAGGTAGTATGGGGGGTCTGTCAGCTGAGGTAGACCACGGTTTTAGTTTTTGTAGCAGTTTCTTAATGGTGTCAGTGGGTATGGGCTGAAATAAGAATGGGGTTTGTATGACATTTTGTTGAGTAGGGGGGTTAGTAATGACAGGGTTAGAAGTAGTTGATGGCCTGGGGTTGGTGTCTGAATAGGTTAAAGGGTGGGGGGGTCCAGCATTAGGAGTGTTACTTAGTAGGTCTAAAATTGATTTTATGAAATTTTTGTTAATGTTTTTGGCTATTTGTGATGGAGGGGTATCTGGTGATAGGGTGTGCTCTCCATTTCTTCCAGGGTTAAGTAGATAAGATATGGAGTGCCAAAATTTACTAGGTTTGATTTTATGCTGGAGTTGAAGCTGGGAATAATATGACTTCTTATCTCTGTTGATTAGTTTTGTCACTTTGTTACGTAGTGTTTTGAAATTAACATGATTTTATTCATTTTTTGTTTTGTTTCCAGGTTGACTAGGCTAGGTCCCTTTGCTTCATCAGGTGTTTACATTCCTTAGAGAGCCATGGTGCTGAGTTCTTTTTGATTCTTTTCATACGAATGGGAGCTGGTGTATTAAGTATGTGAAGGAAGGGGTTATTAAAGTATAGTACAGCATCATTAAGGGGTAGTTTGAGAGCTAGTGTATTAAGTATGTGAATGAAGGTGTTATTAAAGTATAGTACAGCATCATTAAGGGGTAGCTGTTTAAGGGGTGTCCAGTCTATTTCCTGTAGGAGATTGTTGAATTTATGCTGACAAAAATTGAGTTCCTAACTGATTTTATAACGTGTACTCTTATTTTACAGTTTTGGTCACAATACTGAATTCCATATTTTAGGTTCCAAATCATTTTCAGCCTTCAGAGTGAGTACAATATGTGTGCTAAAGTACATCTCTTTTTTATACATATTGATGTTTTCTGTAACCAGGCATAACAACCATAATTTTAATTCTGTATTTTCTATAATATGAATTAAAAGGAGATAAAGGAGGACTTGACTTCTTATTAAGCCTCTGCTAATCAGACTTCCATACCTCATTTTAATCCTTAGAATGTCACTCTTTTACTTATATGTTAAACAATTTGTACTTGAACAACATATTATATTTATGAGATTCTCCTGAAGAGATACAGAAATGAAGAAACTGAGGATATTGCCTAGAAAAGCTTTGGATGACCCTATCCAGTCAAGGATGTTACCATTTTTGTTTTTGTTTTGATGAGACTGTTAATGCTTTGTACATGTTCTATGCATTTTTGAAATATAACACAATTAAAATGAGCAAAGCTTACTAGAAAACTGCAGCAGGCAATCAGCCAGAGCCTTAGCTAGGTCAAATGTTACCAGTTGACAACATATCCACGGAGACACCCTTCTTATGGCAGTATCACTCTTTTCCTAAACTAATCATTTTCTTAGGCAAAGAAATTTCCAGCTAAGTGGTAACTTAACAGTCTACTCCCTTTTTTTCTACATTTTAGTTATAATATGAAAGAAAACGGAGGAGCATGTAGGAGATGAAGAAGAAATCCTTGCAAATCGTCAGCTGTGATCAGTGTACTAACTTGGTAAGGAAATGTAAAATAAAATAAAAGGCATACTAAGAATCAATACCCAAAGATGAAATAATCTAACCCGTGGTGGTGTGGCTGCGGTAGTGTTGTCGCCTCACAGTAAGACGCTGTCCTGTTCGATTCTCAGCTAGAGCATCTTCTGCGTGGAGACATGCGTGAATGGGCGTACCTTCGTTGAAGGTTGTGCATCAGGCCTGGCAAGCCGGTACGTAAAAAATCAGCTGCCAATCATTAGCGGACCGGAGTTCCGCTGTGGCGACCCATAACCGGGAAAAAGCCGAAAGACACAAACAAACAAACCCAAAGATGAAATAATCAAAAAGCATTAAAGAAAGGGCATGACTGAATTGCACAATGACAAATCCAACCCAACTTATCATGATTTTATTGACTTTATTTTGGATTCTAAATTGTCATATTACTTGCAACTGTCCACTTTACAATACAAGAAGGTACCATTACTTCTGGAATGAAACATATATTGCACAGCTACAATCTCAAATATCTTTCAATGGAAGATACTGTCAAACATGGTATTCCTACTGAAGATTTATTAAAACATGTATGGCTTCCTCCACTTGAGCCACATTTTTATATGATCTGCACAATCTTAAACAGAAAAGTGATGATAAAATAATCACTGTTTTGTTATCATTTTCATGAATTCAGATGATAAGCTAAATATAACCTGTAGTGGATCAAAAGTCAATTTAAGTTTGATGTGTCTGTTAGAAGACACAAGGAAAGATAAAAAAACAGATCAGTATGTAGGAACCTGTCCATCAGTTGCAGGACAGGTGTCCAAACTAGTCACATGTCACCATCGGAAGATTAGATTCCAGCCACAGTACCAGCAGGAGGGGAAGGTAGAATGGCCTCAGTGTGTGGTCATTTGGATAGAGAGGAATGTTTGGTATAACAGCTGGCATATGTACAAATGCCATTCAGGATAAGATGAGCATACACGAAGGTTATTAAAAGAAGTAGTTTAGACTTAATGATCACCTACTTCTAGACCACCTAGATTTCTAACAGGAATGCAAGCATATGTCCTCAGCATGAGAGCTTAAATCAGGAATGTCATTAAATTCAGTAAGATAAATGTGGTCAAAATGAGAAATGGACAGTATTTGATATAATTCAGTGAGTCAGAGAACAAGTCAAGTATTTTACGTTCAAATTAGTCAGTGCAAAGTAGCATAAAAGTTTCTTCTCTGTAAATAATTATTATTATAAGGTTAAAAGTAAGTTAACTGACTTTCTAATAACTGCCACCAGATAAAGATAATTGTGTTTTATTATTGTAAAATGGGGATGTGATTATGCATACAAAAACAACCTATGGTGATAGCTATTAGTTCTGTTAAATGAAGCAACAGTTGTAAATGTTTCTGGCACAATGATTTATCATAGCTGTGCCAGGCTGATTTTAGTTAATGAATATGAAAAATGAATGCATCATCCCTCAGTGTGTAGAATTACTATGAAAAATAAACTGTCTGCATCCTCAGTACTATTAAAGTCATTTTTTGGGGGGTACTAATGAGTAGTATTATGTACTTTTCATTATTTATTATTTTCTACCTGTGGCTAAATGAAAAGCAAGTCAGGCCAGTTTGGCAAACATAGGCAGCTGTCTTTAGCAAGAACCAGCAAAGGTAAATATTAACTGTTATGGCAGTTCTTATAAAAGGTAGAGGAACTGGGAGTCACAATTTTGTAAGTTATTTGGTTTAGAAAGAACTAGTAAATTAATAGCCTATTACAGAATCATTAATGCCAAACCAAAAGTGAGAATTGTGATTAATTATTCCTAATGTCCACACTTTGATGGTAAACAAGATATTTGTTTCAAGAACAAAGACATTGCTGGTACAGTGCAGCTGAAAACTAAAACATCAAATATCACATTTAATATAGTTTGTTTTAAATCTTTTAGGCCTTCTAATGTATAAGAAAATTACTATTAAGTCAGATATGGAACACTCGACCTTTTATGACAGAAAACTGCATTATATGCAAACTGTGTCATAGTGCTTTGATTTTTATGCTATAGTAAAATCCTTAATTTCTAAATAATCTTTAATATTAAAAATGTACAAGGCCAGTGAGTATTGGCGATGGTCATCAGCCTTGTGGAGTTCTTTAGTGTCTAACTTTTCTAAATAGTTTTTGATGATTTTAACCATTGGGTAGATATCTTGAAAAAGTTTATTTTGTATAAGTATTCATGGATTAGCATGTTGTATACCCCCATAGATGCCAGGATATTTATCTTAATGTTATGCATCTGCATTCATATTTTATCATTAAATATTACAGAACATCATGAAGACATTGCTACTACATCCATGAGGTATTATCATTCAGATGACACATTAAAACCAGGCCGCAACTTGCTGATATGGTCTGTAAACCCACAACATTCAAGTCAGACCTGTTAGTGCTGAAGCAGACAAGCTTAGTGAAAACTAATGTTTACTAATGTTAAAAGGCATACATTTTAATAAATATATCAAAATGGGAGTCTCGTTTTGATTGAGAAATTGGTTTTGTTTCATGGCTGCTGATTGACCTTCAGAGTTGCTAGGCCTGGAGGAATGGGATTATAAAAGTGGGCTGTCTGAAGTCAGAGGTCTAAAAATGCATAACACATGATCTCATGATCCATCTACATAGAAGAAACAAAAGGTGTATGACAAAAAAAAAAAATATATATATATATATATATATATATATATATATATATATATATATATATATACATATACATATATTTTTTTAAAGATTTGTCATTTAAGTTTTCAGTAGGGTGATGCTATGTGCATGAATATATGGCTACCCGGCATTGTAGTCTGTGTGCGGCAGAAGGAAAAAAGAAAGACAGCTGAAAAAATTAACAACTGAAATGTGGTGTAAGAGGAGCATAATTGCATCATTTACGTCAGGGTGGTGATGCTGTAAGGTGCATGATAAGCATGAAAAAATAAAGTGCAGAGCGGTTGCATTTATCTTTGATTGATATTAGCTGGGAGCATCTATAGTTATCATGAATCGGAGTCTGGGCAATCATTGATCTTATTAGGAGGCAAGGCATAGGCTTGTCTCTCATGATCAAAGTGCTGCAGACAAAACAAAGTAGTAAAATAGGAGGTCTGAATATGCTTATAACTGCAGTGCCTGTAAGAATCTAAAACTTGGTCTGGGAAACCAAATCTGATTTTGAACAAAAGAAGGTAGCTGGAAAGTCTAACGGCCCCAGAATGAACCTACAAATACAGAATACAAAAGGCATAGGTAGACGAAATACAGTGTGAGTGTGTGTATGTATGTATGTGCTTGTGCGTTTGTGTGTGTGTGTGTGTGTGGGTGTGTGTGGGTGCATGTGGGTGTGTATGTGTGCGTGTGTGTGTGCGTGTGTGTGTGCGTGTGTGTGTGTGTGTGTGTGTGTGTGTGTGTGTGTGTGTATGTGCGTGCGTGTGTATGTGTGTGTGTGTGTGTGTGTGTGTGTGTGTGTTTGTGAACAGCAGTAATCTGAAAAAATACTTTAGAAAGTTTGTCTGAGGGAGTAATAAGCAACAAGGGCCATAAGAAAAGAAGACGCAAGTAGAAGAAAGAAAGTGCACATACAAATTGTAAAATATTTCTTGCAGTTATCAGCAAAATATTTTTAAAATATTCATCAGAAAGAGTGAAGATGCCAGGAATATAGCAAGAACAAAACAAATGTGTGTATAGAATGTGGTATTGAGTTCAATGATCTGCTGGCTCCATTGGAATAGAAGATAAAATCTGGCAATTACCTGGGTCACCTAAGTTTGATTAGCATCTTGGGTATCTAATGGAACTGGCAGGGGGAAAATGGATGCATTTTGAGCCATTCCCTGCAAACCTTTCTTCAGAGAGAGCACAGGTGCTAATGTGTTGGTAAGAGGTGTACAGATATCTGTAGGCCTGGTGGTTACTAGAACTCAGAGTAGCTGCCAGGCTAGGCATACATGTGAATTTGAGAGGTATCACTGCCTTAGGGCCCAGTGCAGAATCACTCATAGACCATGCCTGATTGCAGGCAGAGATGAACAAGTGTGATGCCAACATGTAAATGGTTAGGACTATAATGAGCAGAGGTGAGACAAGGATTCATAGGGGAAAAGTGCACTCTAACATGGAGTACAATGGCACTGCATGTTAATTGCCATAATCTGGGTTTTTCTGAAGGAGTGAGGATAGCCAGGCACACTCCCTACTGTGTAAGTGTAATGGGTGACAAAGGCAATTAAAAACAAAATAAAACAGCTGAAACTATAATGAGCAGAGGTGAGACAAGGATTCATAGGGGAAAAGTGCACTCTAACATGGAGTACAATGGCACTGCATGTTAATTGCCATAATCGGGGTTTTTCTGAAGGAGTGAGGATAGCCAGGCACACTCCCTACTGTGTAAGTGTAATGGGTGACAAAGGCAATTAAAAACAAAAGAAAACAGCTGAAAT
Organism: Protopterus annectens; assembly: GCF_019279795.1. Lineage (NCBI taxonomy): Eukaryota > Metazoa > Chordata > Ceratodontiformes > Protopteridae > Protopterus > Protopterus annectens. The sequence goes on along the minus strand of NC_056748.1, from coordinate 980,051,533 downwards.
AAAAGCTGTGTTTTCTTATATGTTTGTGTGTATAGCAGGGGTGGCTTGTGGTACCAGACTGGTGGGCTGAACCCCCCCCCCCGACTTTCCTCATAAAAAAAAAAAAAAGAAAAAAAAATGAAAGAGTTTAGTTACTATTTTTTACACACTAGCATAGTTCAAGCTGCATACTAGTGTGTAAAGCCAAAGATGTGATGAGACACGGAACCCAGAGCAGTCTGCATGCGTGCTCCAGTTCTGATGAAAATAAATAAAAAAACTTCTTTGTTGTCATTGGATTGTTTTTAAAACAGTCCAGATTGGGAAGACTGCAAGCATCAATGAAGATGTCCAGAAGTCATTGCAGTTTTCACTGTAGGAAAGAGGAAGTCCTGGGACTGTTAAGTCAATAGCCTATCATGTAACACGAGTACATGATGTGGCTGCTGATTAGTCTTTTTACTCTCGTGTTCTTTTCCACCACTTAAACTGGACATAGTTAAGTTGCAAGGACAAAAGGAAGAGACAGAGGACTCTTTAAAAAAAGTGGAAATTGTTTAAGCATTGATAAAAGACTCAGAATCAATAAGGTAAGAGAAGCCAAGGTAGGCTATTTGTAAATTAACCTCCCCCCTAAGTTTTTAGTTTGTTTTCTTTTCCTGGCAGGACCAATCAGATACTTTCTGCATTTGTTTCCATGTCAGAGTCAACCAGATACTTTCTGTATTTATTTATTTTTTTCCTGACAGGGTTGACCAGATCATTTCTGTATTTATTTTTTTCCTGGTAGGGTTGACTAGATACTGCTGGTCTGTGTGTTTTGGGGGCTGTTGATGACTTTCCTTTTTTTAATATAATATCCTGGCAGGGTTAACCATATACTACGGAATCAATGTGTTTTGGGGACTGTTGATGATTTCCTTTCTTTTAATACAATACACTGGCAGGGTCAACCAGATACTAGTGGTCAGTGTGTTTTGGGGGCTGTTGATGACTTTCCCTGGGATTCAATAAACTGAAATCTCCATGCAGGAACAGTGTAGCCATTCTTACACAGAATATGGCCGCAGAGTGATCCAGTAAACTACTGTTCTGACCTGCTCGAGCCTGCCTACACTATTCCTGCATGGACACCACTTCATAATGCTAATTACCTCATTTGTTGGTAAAAAACATGCAAATGAGGTGAATAAGTGATTCAGCAAGCAGGCAGGCATCCGTCCAAGAACAGGGTTAGTTGCAGAAATATTTCTTCAAAAGGTAAGATGGAGGCATGACAGCTCAAATAAAAGCATATATTATAATCTTTAGGCATGCCAATGGCCAAATATATGGCCATTGGCATGGAAAAGTGTTTCATTTTTCTAAAAAGAAAATTTTATTTATTTTTTTGGCCGATCTTGGCCGTTTAAGCATAGGGCAGCGGCATGCAAACGGGATCATGCCGAAAATAAAAAAATGTGAAAACACAATTTTAAGGGAAATCTGCATTTTGCCATTATAGTCTATGGCATGCAGAATCAAAATAATACCAGGGAACAGTGGCTGCTAAGGGGAAAGGCTCTGGTGTAGTGCAGTAACTAGGGACTAAGGCAGTGGGGTTTGCAAATGCGGGGAAATTTACTGAATCACAAAAATATTCTAAGTGCCAAACTGCACCTAACCGTGTAGGTGCTATAACACGATCATGTAGGCAAGAGGAGCAGCAGACATGAAAATGGGTTGTGTCATGCTTGGTGTAAGCACACTGGAGTTCCAAGGGTTCCAGATGAGCTTAGCTAAGCACAGCTAAGAAAGAGTGTGTGTCTCAGGCTGTATTGACTTATTCCATGAAAAAAAGCGTGTTCATGTCCAGGAAAGGGTGTTTACCTTAGCTACATGGGTTTGCGCTGCATGCACCAGGTCCAAAACAAAAAAAAAAAAAAATCAGAAATAGCAGGACTGTTTGCATTTCAGCACCGGGTTTGCGCGGCACACCTCAGGGCTTAAAAGGGGCAGAAATGGGAAGGGGAAAAAAAAAGAAAATAGCAGAATTAAAGCAATCAAGTACAAATGAGATAGCTGGCAGGTGGAATGCATCATAGTCAGCCAATCATACAGACAGCATCTGCAGCACAACAGTATAAACTAGGGAAACACCTTACAGTTTGGTTTTTCCCACAAACTCTGCACCATTGGTGTACACATGCGGGGGAATTTTAACCGAAGAAGTGTTAGGGGTTGCCATTGCTTTGATCCATCAGTATGTGCTAGAGGCTGAGGGTGGTGAGGAGGATAATGCTGACAACCACCACTGACTGAGGAGGAGGAGAAGAGTGTTCAGAGCCAGGGCAACTTACCAGGGGCTACATGATCTGGAGATAGTAGAGAGCTACAGGGTGGACAGAGACATACTGCAGCAAATCATGGAGCTGTGCCAGCCTCAACTCAGACCCAGAGCCAACAGAAGGGAACCCATCCCAGTGGATACCAAGGTATGTGTAGCCTTAAGAATACTAGCTACAGGTACTTTCCAAAGACCTACCTTGGACATCATGGCGGTCTCACAGGCATCCACATCCAAGGTACTCTACCAGTTCCTGGATACCATCCTACCAAATGCCGATGAGCACATTTACTTCCCCAACACTTGTGAGGAGAGGACCAGCAATGTGCACCATGTAGCAGACTACCCAGACGTACTGGGTGAGATAGACTGCACTCACATCCACATCAAAGCACCACCCGGTGAACAGGGTAGGGTCTACATAAACCACAAGGGCTTCCCCTCCATCAACTGCCAGGTCATGTGCAATCCCCAGGGCATTATCATAAATGCATGTGCCGGCAGCCCTGGAAGCTATCACAACTCCCATATCTGGCATTCATCACAGCTGTACCATGTGGGACATCCCATATGGCCATCTGGTGGGGGATGCTGGCTATGCACTGGAGCATCATCAGAAATCACCCACTCATGAATACCATAATGAGGCACATGCACAAACCAGGAACATTGTAGAGCATGCATTTGGGATGCTCAAGTTACGGTTCTACTGCCTTGACATATCTGGTGGAGCCT